>NC_012876.2:46499120-46556040 GCF_000003195.3 Sorghum bicolor
CAAAAATGTGAAACACATTTTGTGTTGTCTCTTGAGATGGCTAGTATTTAATAAAAATATAAAATGAATCATGTTTCCTGAGAAATTATTTATTAAGGATTTAATCTTGTTATTCATGGATAAATGCATATCTCTGGTTTTACTGATTAGTTTGCTCTGCAATTTTTATGGTGACCTTTGCATGGCATTAGAGTGCTCTGATAATTATTTCATGATTTTTGGAGCACTGCAGTGGTGATATGTAATTTGTGTTTGAAATATGGCTTGTTTCTTTAATTAAATCACATAAAATAATTGGTGCTTATGCTGGTGCTCTATTTTGGTGGTAAACTTGTTTATGGCATTCCTAAGATATAAATAATCTGACATCTGTTGTTTGACACTATATAAGTCATGTCTATGAATTTATGAAATGAATGCCTTGATACATGTTAAATGCATATCTTTAATTTGGCATATGCAATGGTCCTGAAATTTTTATGGTGGTGATCTGATGTTATACTTGTGCCTCTGTAATTTTTGTAGATTTTTCTGAGCACTTTAACTAATATCTTGTAAATATGCCTTATCTAAAATTAATTAATAAATGCCTTGTTAGGTAATTGTTTTGGGGTTTTCAACTGATGATCTGGTGACCTTGTATTATATTTGTGCTCATGAGTCATATGGTGGGCATAGTTTGTGTTTTGATCATGTCATTAAATAATTAACTATAGGGTTAAATGCTGTTCTGGACAGCAAGTGAGTAATTTAACTTTGCTTAAGGATAACTTGACTTTCTGTGAAACTTGTATAAAACAAAGTTGTTCTAAACTTGTTGAACTAACTGTGGTTCAAATTTGAGGTCATTTGGCCAAGTAGTTTAAAAGTTATAGCTGTTCCAAGTTGGGTTCCAGAAATAGGGGTTCTCTGTTTTTCTGGAACAGAACCTGGAACTTTGTTAAAATGACTAGTTTAATGTTTGAATCTTGCTGTCATGTTTAAAGATGAGTTGTAGACAATTTCCTAAGCTTTCCAGAATGTCCTTACTCATGTTTGTTGGACCTGTCTATCTATAATTATGATTTATTTACTGAGCCTACTTGTTTTATGTTGTTTGCTGCTTTGGTGCCATGATAAGTTTTGGGTTATGTAACTTGTTTTTCATGTGAGTTAGTATAACTCTTACTCCGTAAATGAGTGCCCAGTGAGTTGCTTGTGTTATTAAGCATTCATCTGTAGCATGTGCACCTTCTCATTCATCGAGCATGCAATAGGTGCACCGGACGTGGCAGTTTCCTTCGAGCTCCAAGCGAACCCCGAAGGCCAGGAAGGCAGCCAGGAGGTGGAGGTCCAGCAAGCCGGACTCGAGGAGCCCGAAGAAGAAGTTGAGTGCCCGAGTCACGAGCCGGCATCGTTCGTGAAAGGCAAGCCCCGGAGCATTTTAAGCCTCCTCTAATTTCGAAAGTTTACTTAATACGTTATATCTATTGATGCATTACGTATAGGAGTTGTGATGAAACTGTTGCTGCATTCTACTCTATCCTTGTCCAGATAACTTACCCTCCCTGGTTGTAGAGTTAGGTTCGAGTAGCAGCCTAGCTATGCTTTAATCGGTAGAAGTCGGGTGATATCCTGTCATCCGCGCGATATAGGGTTGTGTCGGGTCGCGATGGTCTATATGTGCTATCGTGGATGGAACCTGGTTAAATTGATTTAAGCCGGGCGGAGTTTTGCAAGTTTGTAGTGACTCCGTCTGTGGCAGCTAAGGACCGATCGTTGTACGTCCTCTTGTCATGTTGAACGCATGCCTGACACTTAGTTGGCCGGATAACTCGTTCCGACCGCGAAGCCGAGTAGTATGACTCAGGCCGGAAGACCGGCAAGTATAAAGTGCGCACTACCGGAGGAAGTGCGGTGTGCGGGGGACCATTGGCGTAAGTCCAAAGGCAGGTGAGTTAAAATTCCTGACCTCCCTGGCAGAGTGGTAGCCCTGGGAGTGCGGCGCTGATCGGAGCCGCGATTTCTGAGTCGTACCAAAGGTGACCCGTTGGCTCTCCGGCAGGGGATGCTTGGGTGAGTGCTAGGAATAAACCTCCAGCTGGATAGGAATTCGATTCGAATCGCCGTCTCTCCCGGTTAGTGAGAACTTGACAGAGCAGCGGCAAACGTAGCATTCACTAATGAACTTGGTTCATGATAATGATGATAGCAAGAAGAACATATGATGAAATTTGATATGGTTACTATTGTTTGTGATAATCAAATGATGTGTTGTAGTACAGGTGCTAATCTAGTGGTAGGCTGATGATAAATAAATTTGATGCTCTTAAAATGATTTAGTTGTAAGTTAAGCTTTTGGCAAAAGGTGAGTCAACCAGCTCCACTTAAAATTCAGCCTTGCATGATCCTTGGTGTCTCTTATGTTTTACTAGACGGGTAAGTCTAGCTGAGTACATCCTCGTACTCAGGGTTTATTCCCACCTGTTGCAGATGATATCTTCTATGACGGTTTCTGCAAGACCTGTCTCCATCCCGCTGGGGATGAGGACTAACCGTTGGGCACGGTTCTCTAATCTTCTCGTCTATGATGCTTTTGGAAGGATGACCTAGACTCTGGCAGTAACAAACTTGTGAACTGAACTTAGAACAAGTGTGTGTACTTATTTTGCTTCCACTACTTCGAACAAGTGTTGTAATAACTCAATACTCCGATGTGGTGCCGCTTCGACGGCAATGAATGACTATGTAACAATCGTTGTGTTTATGTTGAACTATTACGATCTTGGTTTGTTGCGAGTTGGTTTGAAGTCCTTCGTGATTTCGATTGACTACGGGGATTATATGGGCTCAAGTTTAGAAACTTGATTGTTTGACGATCGTTTCTGCACTTGAACTCTTATAATTTGGTCGGTTCTGTGACACTAATGATAAAATGCTAGAAAATATAAATAATAGAATGGATAATTTCTCTACTGCCATCAAGAATCAAATTAGCTTTAATAAAATGATTGAATCTCAGTTTAATCAAATAGCTGCTGCTGTTCCTGCTACTAACCCCGGTATACCATCACAACCAGAAGGATTAGAATCTGCAAATCTTGTAGACAAGTTTGATGCAGGTAATAACTGGAGTAACCCCGTCACTAAATTCACTACTGACCTTCTGTCGGTCAAGAGAGGCGATCCAGGACGCCCCGTCATCCCAATTTCCATCGGCATGGTGGACGTCCCAGAAGCACTCTATGACTTTGGCTCCAGCGTCAACATCATACCCAGGGTACTCTATGAAAAATTCTTTACATATCCTTTATTAGAGACAACCATGTGTTTGCAGTTTGCAGATCAGACGATGAGTTTTCCAAAGGGTATATTGAAGAACCTTTGTGTCCGAGTTGGTACCTTTTATGCCCTAGTAGACTTCGTGGTGATAGAGACTGGTAATGATGAGATAGCACCTATCATCTTAGGGAGGCCATTATTAAACATCTCGGGAGTTGTCATCTACGCTAGTGCTGCCAAGATCAGTTTCTACATCAAAGGGAGAAAGGAGACGTTTTTCTTCAAGAACAAGACTACACAAATTCCATATCAATCCAGACGTGAATCAAGGAAGAGGACCAACAGGAGGAATAGGAACAAGCGAGTGTGGACCGAGTCAGCTAAGATGGTCACTACAGTTCATGGAGGTCAAGATCATCGACTTAAGTCACCGTTTCTAACCAAGAAGGACGACCCAGGAATGCCAAGCATCTATTGCTCCATAAATGGATATAACTTCTACAAGACGACTTGCGACACAGGATCGGGCGTCAACATAATGGCCGCAGTCACCTATCGGCTCTTGTTTGGAACCATGCCCCTAAAACCAACATACATTAAGCTCTAGATGGCAGATCAGACGTTTCGAGAGGTTAAAGGAATTGTAATTGGTGTCCCTGTCAAAATAGACGATCATTTTGTTTACACAGACTTTCAGGTTATTGACATGGGAGAAGACGAGTACGATCCACCCATCATCCTTGGAAGACCGTTCCTCAGCACCGTTAAAGCAATCATCTACATTGGAACCGGAGAAGTCCATATGCACTTCCCCTTAGAGAAGATACGCCGCTATTTTACTGAACCTAACTATATCGTTGAAGACTCTAAGCAGGTCAGGTCAAGAAGAAAATGACGTAACCGCAACCAGAGGAGGGAAATCATCAAGGACGGATGAACAGACTACAAAGGAGAAGTTGTAAGGTCAGAAGACATATAGTTTAAACAGAATTATCCAGAGGAGACCGTAGCGCCAAGTCTGGAATGGAAAGAGAAGATAACTACACATGAAGAGGAGGCGCTGCCGAAAGCACCGACTACGCCACCCAACAAATCCCAGGACAACTAGAAAACAGAGAGTCCCGTTCGGAGGACTTAAAAACACCGAACGCCTTGCCAAGAGGTAAACTTGGTAGTTATCCTTTTCCTTTCAATTATTTTAAATAGTTTGCTTAGTTATGCATGTTCATACTATCCTAAAAGAAAATAAAAATGTTAAAAAATAGTAAGCCCCATGTGAGTATACGAGTGGCATAAAACCCATAAGTACATTCACTATGGTGGCATAAAAATAAAATAAATATTTCTTTTCTGCTTTATAAAACGAAAATATAAAAATAAGGAGTAACATTTATTAAGGAGTCTCAACATGATAAAGGCTAGATATTTATGCTAACACCTAATCAGTTCCACAAAGCTTTGTTGTCTATTTGAGCACCATAGAAATCAAAATCAAGAAGACTAGCAGACGGAGGACATTCTAATCGCTGTCAGGATACTGTCGACTTTGAAATACACCTCTGCCACCTGCTAGCTACATCAAGAGAAATTACGTCAAAATTCAGCTTGGGGGAGAGCACCCCCATTTATCCCGCTAAGTATTTCTATCTTTATACTTATACTATATTAAAATATACATTACTATGGAAAACTAAATAAAGATTTTATGCTTATATATATATATGTCTTTTGCTTAGTATGTTTAATAAATAAATAAAGTGACTATGTTAATCTGAATCTTAATAATAAAACTTTAGCATGGATATGATGAATAGTTGCTCTGCCTAATTTTAAAATTTGAAGTTCTCTCTCAAGTTTAGACATAACTGTTATAATTTAATGCTTGCTCTAAACCTAAACTTGTGGGAAGAAAACTTGATCTGAAGTCTAAGTTGTTAACGGATATGATATGGGAAGGTTGAGCTGTTGTTTATCTGTTCCTAGAGATGCTAGAATTCTGCAGAATTTTATCTTTTAAAATCTTTAAAATATTGCATGATGAGTTCCTGTATGATGAGAGTTTAAATTCCTACCATAGCCATATATACATGCTTGCTAGACTTTTAGCCACACATTTACTTTTTACTGCTTATGAGCATTGAGTGTGGTCAAGCTGTGTAGACCCTTAGGAGCTTGTCATGTGGTTAAATCAAGATTCACTTGCACATTCCACTCACACATGCTACTTCTACTCCGGAAGTACCATCCATATATATCCATCCATTTCCATCTCCAGAACCACCCAAAAATATTCTATTCCTAATCCAGGAGAGAATGGCCAAAAATATTTCTGTTTTCCCCTGTGAAATAAATGCTCAAGTTATCTTGTTACTACCACTTGCTACATTATTTTAAGAGATGAGTGCTCTAAAAAAAAGTATACGAGGAAATAAAAAGGGGCAAGTGCCCAGAACCTCGAAAGAAAAGAAAAAGTGAGACGAGAGGTAAAAATGGACAAGTGTCCGACAATAGAATTAGAGATACAAGATACCCACGTGAGAGAAAAGAAAAAGAAGAGCATCTCATTCTCCTCACAAAGTTTCAAAAAGCAAGAAAGGTATGTATCCCCTCAATAGAGCAAAAGTAGAATTAGACTTTCACCATTATTATCACCATCATCACCATACACCATTCATTCGCCACACATGCACATCTTGATTTGACTTATTGATTTGTTTCTTTGGATCCATGGTTTGACTATACAATAAATGTCTTGTGAGTATGTATATTTTATCTCCCACCTATGAGCTCCAGATATTAAAGCCTTATTAGAGTAGGATGAGAGAGAAGGCAATGTCACTATGCCTTATACCACAAATACCACATATCTTGAGAGAAGGCATATACCATCACTGCCTTGGTAAGGATACAAAAATACCAAAAAAGAGAGATATGAGAGAGTCATACAAAGGAATCTCTGAGTTTTATTTGAAAATCTGCGAAAACTCCAGAGCTATAGCTGATCAAGAATAAGAGACATGGCACTTGACTAGACTGTTCTATCTTTTAAGTACTCAAGACAGAAGTGACAGTTTCAAGTCCCATGGTGAAAGGTAAAATGAATAAGTTTTAAGTCTTGACAGTTTACTCTAACTCAGAGATGAGATCCTATTTAAAAGCATGTGTACCGTCAATTTTTAAAAGTATTGCAACAACTTCTGATTCATCACTGAAATTATCCTTGCTCAGGGACAAGCAAGAGGTAAGCTTGGGGGAGTTTGTTGACGGTCCTTAAGTATCAAATTTAATTAACAAATAAAAAAAGAAAAGGATCCAAATGAAATCAACATCTAGACCTAGGGTTTTATCTCACAGAATTCCACGAGTTTTGGTGTTTGTCTATTTCTGCAGGGGGTTATCAGGAAATAAGGACGAAAGGCCCACACATCGGAATTACATAGAGATATCAACGTGCCGTGCAATTATCTTAGATCTAGAAGACTCCAGAAGCCACGGGAAGGAAGCGGAGGCCGAACGGGGCCAGGCACTGGGTGCCCGCCCAGTTGACCTGGGCGCCCGCCCCCTCCTGGAGTTGGATCAGGACTCTCTTTCGGGAAAGATCTCCACCGACCTAAAGGATCAAGGATAACCGTTCAATCAATGTCGGTTTGATCCAACGGCCTATCTTCACTTGAAAGGACTATAAAACTAGACCCCCTGGCCCCTGGAGGAGAGAGCCTCTCAACCCTAATTCATTATTCCTCAAGGGAGAAGAAGCCTGTGATCAAGATTAGAGCCACCACATCAATTAGACATCTAGATTAGCATGGCTACATAGGATTAGAACTAGAAGGAGTCAATCTTCGATTGGTTTCCGGATCTGTCAAGAGGATTCTTGGTAATTCTCTAATTGTTCTTCTAGTTGTTCTTCTAATCATCTTTGTTCTTCAATATTATGAATATGACTTTGTTCTACTTCAATATATGCTTATGACTTTGCTCTACTTGCTTATATTCAAGATTATATTGTTCTTAGTTTATCATAGTTATATACTTGGCTTAGTTAGATTGGATCTATATACATGTTTAAGATCGTATCGCGTTTATCCATCGGATCCATGGGAAAATGATAGATATTGTGTAGGTGTGGTGCTTATACCGTATTTATCTGCGATTGTACCCAATATGCCAGATTGTGGGGTAGTTCGTGATAGTGACAGCTTCATTGATTCTTATATAGTCTCTCTCTCGTGTATTAGGCTGGCAAAGCAACATTATTATAGGGGAGTGATTGCTATGTTTCTCATTTACCTTGCAAATATCACTATGCATGGGCGTAGTCTTGTCTCACAATGATTGCTAAGTATACTTGCACTAACTATGATAATGCTAGACTATATAGTTGAGAATAACTTAGGAAATATTCTTGTAGTTCGTTCTAATACCATGCTAATGACTTTCTAGAATATCTAATTGAGGTGCTTATCATATTTATTATGTGGCTAAGTTATGCTGATCAGATTAATTATCTTTGTCACTATTCATTACTTCATATATTTTTTATGTGACACTTACCCCTGTACGAAAGAGTTAGATAAATGTTCTCAATTATACATGCAATGATAGATACTCAATCTCATATTCCATTCTATAATTAACATTGATGGTTACTAATCCCTTCCTAGTGGTAAAAATATAAATAACGATACCTGAAATACTTCCCGGATAAAATGCTACATCGGTATTAATCTGTGCGCTTGCAGATCCCATTCATTATTTATTTAGAAGAGCAATTGCATATTTCAATACTGCATCTCTCATGTCATGCTGGGGATGACAACTTGGCTTAAGTGGCATGAGGGATAGGTTTGGCATTTTTGGCACCGTTATCAGAATTAGAAAACTAAGTCTACTTTTGGTAATGATGTTAAGAATACCCAACACATGTCACATTAGATAGTATATTTGATCTATTACTTCAGGAAGGGCAAATTAAGTTGTCACCTAATCAGGTGATTTCACCGGCAGAAGAGTTGAAGAAGATCAAATATTGCAAGTGGCATAATGCAACCTCACACAACACCAATGAATGCAAGGTGTTTAGGCAACAATTGCAATCGGCTATAGAATCTGTGAGAATCAAGTTTGATAATTCTAAAACCCAAAAGTCGATGAAAATTGATCAACATTATTTTCCAACAAACATGTTGGATGCCAAGGGTAAAACCAAGGTGTTAACATCCGAGGTTGCTGAGAAAAATGTATTGGTGGATCCCCAGCATTAGGTAACTACCGATGACGCAAAAGGCAAAGGTTTATTGGAGGAAAATAGTAGTTCCAAGAGGCCTACTCGATATGGTGTCGTGATCACCCATAGACGGCGTTAGGATAATTGGCAACAGTGTGAGGATCGGCATGGACGTCAGCAAGAAGAGAGGCGTCAGGAAGAGTAGAATCGGCATAAGGATCATTAGGTTTGCCCGTTCTTTGTTCATTGCTAGGAGCGGGGTATCAAACTGCTGACTATTGAGGATTGTCCCGAGTGTAATGGTTACCATCGGAATGATCGGTCAAATTAGAGATTTCAGCCTGATGATCGACATTTTAATGGGAAAATCAGAGGTAGAGCATCAGTGCATGATCGCCTGGGGGGCAAGTTAAGTATACGTGAAAGGCTTGGCAGGCGTGTCGGTTATTTCCCAAGGAATCAGGAAGAAATTTAGGAGATGGCCAATGCTAGAGTCCCCGATGAAGAAATATTCTACAGAGATCCCAATATACGCCATGTGGAATCATCTAAAGTTCGTTATCAGTCGGTTTGGAAGACTAAGCTTCCCCGATGGTGTCCTGAAGGTTTGATAAAGACAAAGAGGAGGAGGATGCAACGTGAGCGCCAGGAGGATTTGTATAGAGAAGAGAATTCTTCTAAGTCTGAAAATCAGTAGCGGACAGATTACAAGGGTAAAGGTCCATGGACAGATGTTAATATGGTATTCATGTGGCCGATAGAATTCCTTGCACCCTCTAGTGATGATGAGGAGATCGGCATCTCTGATCAACTAGCTCAGTTGGCACTTGGTCCAATGATGGCTATTTTTGAGAAGCCAACTGATGATGAAAGACAACATCTCAAGGCTTTGTTCATTAAGGGCAAGGTTGATGGGCAGCTAGTGTCTAAAATACTCATTGATGGAAGGGGTGCAATTAATATTATGTCCTATGTAATGTATCAGAAACATGGCAAAGGTGACAAAGATTTGACCAAGACCGATATGATGCTGAAGGATTTTGAGGGCAATGTGTCACCAACTAAAGGGGCAGTATGCATTGAGTTGACCATCGGCAGCAAAACCTTGCCGATGACGTTTTTTGTCATTAATGGTAAGGGTGCATATAATCTGCTTTTGGGTAGGGACTGGATCCATGCCAACTGTTGTGTTCCTTCTACAATGCATCAATTTCTTGTTCGGTGGGTTGGAGACAAGATTGAGGTTGTCCCTGGTGATTCTTCATACATTATTGCTTCGGCAGAGTCAGACACTTATGAGCGAACCAAGTGCATATTAGGAGAAGCTTGGGAGAAAGATTTCCTCTGTGTTGCCGATTATGAGATTCCACCAATCCAAGCAGTCGGTTCTGATGAAGAGTTTTAATGGATACTTTCTCCGATGATGGAAAGTTAGGACAGGGGTTCAGATCGGCTGATGATTTAGTAGAAGTAGATATTGGTAATGGTGATAGGCTGAGGCCCACCTTTATTAGTGCTAAGTTAGATTCTAAGTGTAAGCAATAGTTGACCGATTTGTTAAAGGAATATAAAGATTGTTTTGCTTGGGATTATACTGAGATGCTTGGATTAGACCGATCAATCATTGAGCATTGGTGGCCTATCAAATATGGATTTCAGCCACATCAACATCCAGCACGCCAATGCAATCCTAATATTCTTGCTGATATTAAGGCTGAAATAACCAAATTGATTGAAGCCATGTTTATTTAGCAGTGTCGGTATGCAGAATTGATTTTTAATGTTGTCCCTATCTATAAGAAAAATGGAAAACTTTGTGTGAGCATTGATTTTAGGAATCTCAATAAGGCTACACTGATGGACAATTATCCAATGCCTGTTGCTGATTTGCTAGTTGATGTTGCAGCTCGGCATCAGATTATTAGTTTTATGGATGACAATGTAGGATACAATCAAATATTCATGGATGAAGAGGATATTTCTAAGACTACATTTAGATGTCTAGGTCATGTTAGTTTGTTTGAATGGATAGTCATGACCTTTGGCTTGAAAAATGCCGGTGCTACTTATCAGAGGGCTATGAATTTTATTTTTCATGAATTAATCGGCACATTAGTGGAGATCTGCATTGATGATGTGGTGGTTAAGTCTAGGGATTTTAAAAAACATCTAGCCCATTTACAAAAGATACTTGAATGCACGAGGAAACATGGTTTAAAGATGAATCCTAGCAAATGTGCATTTGGTGTATCGGTAGGCCAGTTCTTATGTTTTATGGTGCATCAGAGGGGGATTGAAATTAGTAGGAGATCTATTGATGCAATCAACAAAGTAGTTGCTCCTATCGATAAGACTGAACTGCACTCATTGATTGGCAAAATTAATTTCGTCACGAGGTTCATATCCAATCTGTCAGGAAAGATTAAGGCTTTCAGTCCTTTCCTCAAATTAAAGGCTGATCAGGAGTTTGTATGGGGAGCTGAATAGCAGTTGGCCCTAGATTAAATTAAGCGATATTTAATAAATCCTCCAGTATTGGTCCCACCCCAACACGAAAAACCCTTCAGATTGTATTTATCAACCGATGATATTGTTATTGGTTCAGCCCTTATTCATGAATTTGAAGGGAAAGAACGTGTCAGTTTATTATTTGAGCAGAAGATTGGTGGACGCTGAAACAAGGTATTCGGCCATTGAGAAACTATGTTTCTTATATTGCTATCATCCAAATGTACTGTCATATGCAAAGATGATGTGGTCAAATATATGTTGTCAATGCTAATTTTAAGTGGTAGAATCGGCAAGTGGATTTTGGCATTATTAGAGTTTGATCTATGTTACAAATCGGCCAAGGAAGTCAAGGGGCAAGTTATGGCTGATTTTGTCACTCAACATGTAATACAGTGGGATCATTGGAAGTTGCTCCTTGGGCGATTTTCTTTGATGGATCTACATGTGATCAAGAAGCGGGTATCGGTATTGTGTTGATTTCACCCTATTTAAGGCTCTCAGAGGCCAAATCCCTGCCGATGCCGAGGAGATCCTCTTCAAGGCTGCACACTTGGAGAGTCGTTAGCTCCAGTACCAAAAGGCCACTCAGCGCCTTGCCGATAGAGCCACCCATGCCCAGCTCTCAGAGGAGGTAATGAAAGTGAAATACCTTGACGATGAAAAACATAAGAGCATCAGCATTCTACAATCCTCAGGAGAGACTATGAGACAGAAAGTCTCTGACCTATTGGCAAAAAGGGAAACCTTGTTAGCAGAGCTCAAGCAGGTAGAGGAGGCTCTTTCCCAACCTCAGCAAGAAGAAAGTCAGCTACCTGAAATGATCAAGAGCCTCGAACAAGAGCGAAACATTCAAGCCCACAAGGCATTGCAGATGAAGAAGCTGAAGCTAGTGGAGGGCTCTACCGATGAAGACATCAAGGAGATAGAAGAAGCCGATCAAATTCGTCTCTGTGCTATATCGGTGATCCAAGCCCTGCTGAATGTATAAGCTTTTCATCGACGGCGTGTTTTGCTCTTTCTTGAAAAACTGTTGACTATTTTGGTCTAGCCGATAGGACTGTTATCGGCATCCTTTTGAAACATCGCATTCAGTCCGAGATATAATTTAATCCAGCCGATAGGAATGTCATCGGCACTTTAAGCTTTCACGCATCGACCCATATGCTTGGGTAATATTTCTTTAAATACTTTCCATTCAATACTCTGGGGAATTCAACTCCTTCGAGAGTTTCCAAAATATAAGCATTACCACGAGCAGACCGATTTATCCGATAAGGACCTTCCCAATTAGGAGACCATTTGCCAAATTTTGAACTTTTAGTTCCAATCGGTAATACAAGTTTCCACACCAAATCTCGATTGGCAAACTCTTTAGCTTTTACCTTTTTATCATACCATCTGGCAACTCTCTTTTTATTTTCTTCTATACTTATCAAAGCCTTCAGCCGATGCCCTGCTAAATCATCTAACTCGTCTTTCAACAAAGTAGCATAGTCATCGGCAGCCAGCTGATCTTGAAAAGATAGTCGCCTAGATCCAGTCTTAATTTCCCATGGTAGCACTGCATCGTGTCCATACACCAACTAATAAGGTGAAACTTTAGTTGACCCATGACATGCCATTCGATACGACCATAAAGCCTCATTTAACAATGTATGCCATCTTCTAGGATTTTCTTCAATCTTTCGTATGATAAGTTTAATAATTCCTTTGTTAGATGCTTCGGCCTGCCCATTGGCTTGAGCATAATAAGGAGAAGAATTCAACACTTTAATCCTCATACCGATTGCAAATTCATCAAACTCTCCAGATGTAAACATAGTACCCTGTTCGGTAGTAATTGTTTGAGGAATACCAAATCGGTAAATAATATGCGCTTTCACAAAATCAATCATATTGGCCGACGTAACTTTCTTCAAAGGAATAGCTTCAACCCACTTAGTAAAATAATCAGTGGCAACTAAGATGAACTTATGCCCTTTACTCGATGGTGGGTAAATCTGGCCGATTAGATCAATAGCCCATCCCCGGAACGGCCAAGGTTTAATAATGGGATTCATGGCCGATGCGGGTGCCCTTTGAATATTGCCAAATTTCTGACATCCTTGACACCCTTTGAAATATTTAAAGCAATCCTCGAGTATAGTCGGCCAATAATACCCATTTCTCCTGATCATCCATTTCATCTTAAAAGCCGACTGGTGTCCTCCACACACTCCTTCATGGATTTCACCCACCAAACTTTTAGCTTCATCATTACCTAAACATTTGTGAAGAACTCCATCTATAGTTCGATAATATATTTCATCCTCGAGGAGCACATACTTGGTAGCTTGAAACCTGATACGTCTCTCAACCTTTTTAGATGGATCCTTTAAATAATCAATGATCTCCTTTCTCCAATCATCGACACCGATTGCCGATAACGTGTTTAATATGGGTTGATATCCCGAGGCATGCTGAGCCAACCGATTAGCCTCCTCATTATGTAACCGAGGAACATGCTCTAATCGAAAATCCTTGAATTCCTTTAATAGTCGCATACTTTTTTCATAATAAGTTATCAGGACTTTGCTTCGGCTTTCGTAACTTCCAGCCAATTGGTTTATGACCAGCATAGAATCCTCGAAGTTTTCAACAGCATCAGCATGAACCTCTTTTAATATTTCTAACCCCTTGATCAAAGCTTGATACTCAGCTTGATTATTCGTCGACGTGGCAACAATCGGCAAAGAGAACTCATACTTCCTTCCCTGAGGGGAAATTAGTACTATACCGATTTTCTGCCCCCCGGTCACAGGTAGATCCATCAAAGAAGAGCGTCCAAGGAACAATTTCCAAAGTCTCCACTACACCGCAATGTTGAGTCACAAAATCGGCCATAACCTGCCCTTTTACTGCCTTAGCCGATTCGTAACGTAGATCAAACTCCGACAGTGCCAAAATCCATTTGCCGATCCTATCACTCATAATCGGCATAGACAACATGTATCGGACCACATCATCCTTGCATATAACAGTGCATTCGGCCGACAGCAAATAGTGCCTCAACTTAATGAATGAAAAATATAGGCAGAAACATAATTTTTCTATTGCCGAATACCTGGTCTTAGCATCAATCAGTCTTCTACTTAAACAATAAATTACACGCTCCTTCCCTTCAAATTCTTGAATTAAAGCCGAACCGATGACCAACCCATCGCTAGACAAATATAATCTGAAGGGCTTTCCTTGCTGAGATGGAATTAAAACTGGAGGATTTGTCAAATAATTCTTGATTTCATCCAAAGCCAACTGCTGCTCTTCTCCCCATACAAACTCTTGATCGGCTTTCAATTTGAGTAAAGGACTGAAAGCACAAATTTTACCAGACAAATTAGATATAAACCGTCTGATAAAATTTACCTTGCCGATTAAAGACTGGAGTTCAGTTTTGTTGGTAGGAGCAACTATCTTATTGATGGCATCAATAGATCTCCTACTAATTTCAATTCCTCTCTGATGCACCATGAAACCAAGAAATTGCCCTGCTGATACACCAAATGCACACTTATTAGGATCCATTGTTAAACCATGTTTCCTCGTGCATTCCAACACCTTTCACAAATCGGCAAGATGCTTTATGAAATCTCCAGACATAACCACCACATCATCAATGTAAATTTCTATCAGCTTGCCGATGAACTCATGAAAGATAAAATTCATAGCCCTTTGATAGGTAGCACCAGCATTTTTCAAACCAAAGGTCATGACTATCCATTCAAATAGACCAACATGACCAGGACATCTAAATGCGGTCTTTGGAATATCTTCTTTAGCCATGAATATCTGATTATACCCTACATTGCCATTCATGAAGCTTATGATCTGGTGTCCAGCCGTAGCATCGACTAGCAAATCGGCAACTGGCATTGGGTAACCATCCATCGGCGTAGCCTTGTTAAGACTTCTGAAATCAATGCAGTCTCGAAGCTTCCCATTTTTCTTATAGACTGGGACAACATTGGAAATCCACTCGGCATACCGACACTGCTGAATAAATTTAGCTTCAATAAGTTTAGTTATTTCGGCCTTAATATTAGGAAGAATATTAGGATTACATCGGCGGGTTGGCTACTGATGTGGCCGAAATCCGGATTTGATAGGCAACCGATGTTCAACAATAGATCGGTCTAAACCAGGCATCTCAGTACAATCCCAAGGAAAGCAATCTTTATATTTCTTTAACAAATCGGTTAACTGTTGCTTACACTCAGAATTTAACTTAGCACTAATAAAAGTAGGTCTTGGTTTATCACCATTACCTATATCTACCTCTACCAAATCATCGGCCCATGTAAACCCCTAGCCTAGTTTTCCATCATCGGCGAACCTATCCATTAAAACTCCTCATCAGAACCGATTGCTTGGATCGGTGGAATTTCATAATCGGCAACTTTGAGGAAATCCTTCTCCCAAATCTCTCCTAAGATGCACATGGTCCTTTCATAAGTATCTGCTTCTGCCGATGCGATGACATAAGAAGAATCTCCTGGGACAATCTGAATCTTGTCACCTACCCATTGAAGCGAGCATTGGTGCATTGTTGATGGGATGCAACAATTGGCATGGATCTAATCTCTCCCTAGTAGCAGATTGTAAGCACCCTTTCCACTGATCACGAAGAAAGTTGTCGGCAAGGTTTTGCTGCCGATGGTTAACTCGACGCATATTGCCCCCTTAACCGGAGACACATTTCCTTCAAAGTCCTTTAGCATCATATCGGTCTTGGTCAAATCTTGATCTCCTTTCCCAAGTTTCTGATAGACTGCATATGGCATGATATTAATAGCAGCCCCACCATCAACTAATATCTTGGTCATCGGCTGCCCATCAACCCCCTTTGACGAATAGAGCTTTAAGATGCTGCCTTTCATCGTCGGCAGGCTTTTCAAAGATAGCCGTCATCGGATCCAGAGCCAACTGAGCTATCTGGTAGGAAAAATCCAACTCCTCATCATCACTGGACGGCGCAAGGAACTCCATCAGCAACATAAATACCATGTTGACATCTGCCGATGGCCCTTTTCCTTTAGGATCCGGCTGCTGCTGATCCCCAGATTTGCTAGAGTTCTCTCCTCTACTCAAATCTTCTCATCTTTCACGCTGCAACCTTGTTTTCTGCGTTCTAGTCAACCCCTCTAGACAGCACTACGGCTATCTTACCGATGGACGACGATTTTCCCTTGACTCCACTCGATAAGTATTAGCATCCCTACAAAATATGAACTCATCAGGAACTCGTGCATCCGCCATTTCTTCAAGTTCTTCTTGGCTCCTGGGGAAGTACCCGACACGGTCACCATGTCTGTCATGCACACTGAGCCTCCCCCTAATCGGCCCATTAAATCGCCGATCATGAACAAAAGCTCTCCCCCTAATCGGCCCATTAAATCGCCGATCATTGTTTTGATACTGCCGATTAGGTCTATCATACCGATCGTAACCATTGCACTCAGGGCAGTCTCTAACAGTGGGCAATTTGATGTTCTGTTCCCAACAGTGGATAAAGAACGGGCAATTCCAATGATCTTTATGCCGATTCCATTCCTGTCGGCGTCTTTCTTCTTCCCGATGATAATCCTCCTGTTGGCGCCGATACCGATATTCACGTTGTTGCCACGTCTCTCGATGCCTTCTATGAGTTATTACAATGCCAGATCGGGGAGGCCTTCCTGAGCTGGTTCCTTCCTGAATCAGACCTTTGCCTTTAGCATCATCAGTAGTAATCTGATGTTGAGGATCCACCGATGCACTTTTTCAGCTGCCTCTGATGTTAAAACCTTGGTCTTTCCCTTAGCATCCAACATATTTGTTGGGAACGGATGCTGGTCGATCTTCATCGACTTCTAAACTTTGGAATTATCAAACTTAATTCTCCCATATTCTATAGCCGATTGCAGCTGTTGTCTGAAAACCTTGCACTCATTCGTGCTGTGAGACGTTGCATTGTGCCACTTGCAGTACTTCATCTTCTTTAATTCTTCAGCCGATGGAATCACATGATTGGGTGATAACTTGATTTGCCCTTCCTGAAGTAGAAAGTCAAATATCCTATCGGCCTTGGTGATATCAAATGCAAATTTATCTAGCTCTTTATGCCCAAAATGGCAAGACATCGGCTTCTTATTTTTTACCCACTCTGCCAAGCCGATGACCGGTTCCTCATCAGTGTCTGAGCTTGCTGCCTCATCGACAAATGACACCTTTTTATTCCATGCTCTCTTAGGCTCAAAGGGTTTGATATCTTGGTCAGAAATCCTCTGCACCAAGTGACTTAGGCTCTCAAACTCTTGAGAAGCATACTTGTCTCTGATATGTGGCTACAATCTCTGGAAAGCCAAATCAGCTAGCTATCGATCATCTAGAACTAGACTATAGCACTTATTCTTAACCTCTCGCAACCTCTGCACAAAGCATTCAACCGATTCATCATTGCGTTGCTTCAGCCAGACTAAATCGGTAATCTTCTTCTCATGAACTCCAGAAAAGAAGTATTTGTGGAATTGTTTCTCTAGATCGGCCCAAGTGATTACTGAGTTGGGAGGTAACGAAATAAACCAAGTAAAAGCCGATCCAGACAAAGATGATGAGAACAAGTGAACCACTAGCTCATCTCTGTTAGCGGCTTCTCCACATTGGATGATAAACCTATTAACATGTTCCATAGTCGATGTATCGTCCTGTCTAGAAAACTTAGTAAAATCTGGTACCTTGTACCGATTTGGAAGTGGAATTAAGTCATATGCAGGAGGATACGCAGTCCGATAAGAGTAAGTGTTGACTTTGGGTTTTATCCCAGATTGGTCTCTCATTACTTCAGCTATCTTATCGGCCCAATAAGCATTGGCATCTTGCCCATGAGGCGGCTGTGGATCTGGCACCTGCTGATAAGCTTCTACGTGTCTCTGAGGTGCACGATCTGCATGGAACATTGTATTAACCATCTGACCACCAATTTGCTGACGAAGATTCATCGGCTGGTTGACCAACCCTTGATTCTGAAACCCAGGTTGGATTTGTCCTTGTTGAAACCCTATAGCCTGATGACTCTGTTGAGACATCTGTGGAAAGACAAACTGCCCAGTCCATCCACTGTTGGCATTCATCGGCATAGGCCCTGCTGACATGTTCCAGGACTTTTTGCCTTGAATTCTGGGGGCATACCATAACCCCACCAGTTGGGAGGAACAGTTCCTGACATTGCCGATGCCAATAGAACTGTGGCAAGCTTGATTTGCCCATCTAATGTTGATGGATTGGTTGTCATTGGCGTAGACTGTACATTAGTGATCCCTAATGTGCTTGGAGGAGAAGTAGCTTCTGTACCAGCAACGGCTGTAGTAGTCGATGGAGCCGTGACCAATGATGACCCTGGCTGATGATAGGCAGGACCCACATAAGTTGGTGGTACTTGTCCTTCTTTGAAAGTTGTAGCCACGGCGTTGAAAACTGTATTGGACAGCACACCAGATTGATTGATTAGAGCACGGTTAACAGCAATATCAACCATCTCTTGCAATTTACCAGGATTGGCTTCAAAAGTTATCTGCCGAGGTGCCGGCAATGCTTCCTTTTGGATCACCTGGCCGCTCCTGTTGATACTAAAGGATTTCAAGCATAGTTTCTTGTAGTCCTCCATGGCTTTTGCCATAGCTTGCTTCTTCTCATCCCTGAGATTGGCTTCCGTCACGGGGATAACATTCTCCAAGTCAAAATCGGTGTTTGACATGTTGATCTTGATCTTGAATCGGTCCCACTGGGCGTGCCAAAAGATGTGTTGGTGCAAAAGATGTTCTGCAAACACAAAGGGCTAATACCCGATTCAAACGCTAAGGCGTGCCAGCCGATTTGACCTTACAATCGACAAAGGTGGTAACTCAAACACTTTGGTCCCGACAACAGCGATGCTCCAAGATGTCACGGCCAAGAGGTGTTCACGCAGAACTCGAGAACACGCTGAGTTTGACTCAACGAATTCCTGAGAACTCGTAGTAAAAGGAAAATATGACAAATTTGTCGAAAAGTAGATGCCGGAATATGAGTAAAAACTTGTGTTTGATTGATTGAAAGATGGATCATTACATTGCCCTAGGGACTACATTTATACCCTGTCCAAAGAGCTACAACCAGACACGACTAGGACTCGAATTCCAAATTAAACGGAACCCGTATACAAAATGAATTCTAATAACTAAGGAAAACGCTAAACTATCCTCCATGATCAATCGGCACCCCATCCCGAGTCAATCGGCAACCCCTGCGCTTTATTCAGAGTCATCGGCAAACTGCCCTTCACAGCCATCGGCAACCATCAGCATTGGCCATCGGTATTAATGCATCACCACCCTTGGACATAGTTGTATTCAGCTGCTTTTCCATTGGCATCAACCCTCATCGGCAACTCTCCTGTAGACTAGTCACTACTTCTCCACCTGCCGATCTACACCTCATTAACTCCGGATGCGTGCCCAAAGATACGTGTCCAAAAACGGTGTCAACAGGGTGAGATATTGGCATTTTTATTTGGTGGATATATGTGCGCAACCCTCAGTGTAAGAGTTGGTGAAATTTTGGGTGGATGGAGAAAGCATGTTGTGCGCGACTTCTCAGTGTAAGAGTCGGCTTTTATTTGGTGGGTGCAAGTGAATTCTGAGCTTAGAGGCATGAAACATCTCTCGACAGCGGTCCAAAAGTTTGACCAAACTCAACATAGAGCAAGCAACATATGTAGAAGGTTTAATCATGAACAAATATTTGGCCATGGTCAGAATAAAGCTTGATCACTCAAGAAACTTGCTATTGAATTTTGCTGTTTTTCAAAGAAAACACAAGTACTTTGCAAGAACCAGCAATCATCATGTCATCCTACTATATCACATACGTCAATTACTTAGATAAAATGGGGTCCCTATAACAAGTATTCATAAATCTCTAGGGATATTAGCTAAGAATAAAAACTATGCAAAAACATATTTGAACATAGGAGACATGTTCGATGGAGTATAAAGGTAAGATCATTTTAAACATTTCATTTGAAAATCTTTTTAGGGGAAGAGGGTTTGCACAAACCGAGATTTTTGATTAAATAGTCCTTCCCCCACACTGGTTTTCTTTCATGTCATGGTTAGTCACAATATATATAGAAAACAAGTGCATAAGAAAAACAAACTTTTTTATTGATAACTTTGAATAGGCACATTACATTGGAAGGGAAAAAAATTTGAAACATAAATATTGTGAAAAGGAAAAATGTGCTTAAACAAATATTCATGGAGGAGGTGTGGTCTAAAGATCTTCAACAAGACGACCAACACCTAAGGCCTCAATGACCTTTCTAAGTTTAGTATTAAACTTGAAGTGAAACCTATTAACATCATCACTGAGGTTCCTAATCTCAGTGTTCTTTTTCCTCTAGGTCGTCTTCTAAAACCCGTAACTCAGCACGTAGCCTAGCCTGCTTAGCTAAAATCTTAGCTATGATATAGGGATCATCTTCTTCATCGCTGCTCTCGTACTGTCCTGCACGACGCTTGATTGACGGCTGTGGCAAGTGCCTCCTGTTGACGGTCCTTAAGTATCAAATCTAATTATCAAATAAGCAAAGAAAAGGATCTAAATGAAATCAACATCTAGACTTAGGGTTTTATCTGACATAATTCCACGAGTTTTGGTGTTTGCCTATTTATGCAGGGGGTTACCAGGAAATAAGGAAGAAAGGCCCACATGTCAGGATTACATAGAGATATCAACGTACCACGCAATTTTCTACCATCTAGAAGACTCCAGAAGCCACGAGACCGAAGCGGAGGCGAAACGGGGCCAGGACCTGGGCGCCCGCCCAGCTTCCTTGGGCGCCCGCCCACCTGCCGAGCCCAATCAGGACTCTTTCTCTCGGGAGATCTCCACCGACCTATTGGATCCAGAATAACATAGTACCACATCGCCTACCGACCCAAAAACGCATACAAGGGGAGGACTATATAAGGAGACCCCCCTGGCCCCTGGAGAAGACACGAAGAAATTATCATAGAGACTGAGGGGTGCCCTCGAAGGAAAACCTCTTCTCTAATTAATATTTCTTTTTAGGCTTAGCAACCAATGTAAGGTAGAAATAGATCTTCTAGTTTTGTACTAGATTGAGAGAGATAGAGTGGAGGTGTTGATTGGAGGAAGCCCGGCCTGTCGGTGTCTACTCCAAGCTTGTACCTGCGGGATCAAGTTCTCCTAACACGAAGCTTGCTCCTAGGATTCTTTAGTATTTCGACTTCTAAATTCTAGTAAGTTCTTGTTTTATTATTCTTATGGTTTATGAGTTTACTTTAATCTCTTCGCGTAGAGTTTAGAGTAACAATTGCTGACGTAAACGTGGTGTTTATGCTGGGGTACTCGTAGATATTCCTTGACTAGCTGGACCGTGGTAGTAGTGAGGAACGTGACAATTCCGAGTTACCTTTGTAGATCACATCTCGTTAGCAGGAAGGATAGGGTTTATAGGTGCGGGTCGAACATCCTTTGTGTTGTCTAGATTCCGTTAGCCTCCCCATTAGAACAGTAGATCATCCTTACCAAGGTTAGAAGGAGACTACGGTTGCAGTCTTCTCTATTTATCACTCACATCGAAAGACATTCTTTGTGCCTAAAGGGATAGTAGCAATAGATTTGGTTAGTCAGATGCACCCTTTCTCCCAGTGGTAAAAATATAAATATGATAACTCTGGATAACCTCCCGGGTGGAATGCTCACCGATATCCGTGCGCTTGCGGATCATTTCCTTATTGCGTTACGAAATATCAACAAGCATTTCTGGCGCCATTGCCGGGGAGAAAGACGGTTTGCTGAGATAACATTGAGTCTTGCTATTATCTTGTATTATACTTTTATACTTTTATTCTTTTATCTTTTTATCTTTATGGATAACTCAAATTCCATACCTATTATTAAATTCTTTGCACCTTCAGAGACCAACCATAGACCATGGGAGTCAACACGTCCTGCCCCTAATTATGATCTGTGTCCGGAGTTGATTGCAATAGGTCAAAACCAACCCTTTTCTATAGCTGAGGTCCTATCTTTTAATCAAAAAGATAATGCACTTTTAGCTACACCTAGGGAATCTTTTAATTTTTCTATAAATTCTGGTTTAGACCTAGCCCTACAAGATAATGTTTTTCCTAGATATTTTCACATTGGTCTTAGTCATATAACCTTTGGTAGAGTCTTTCTTTCTTTATCTATTAGTAAAGGAAGGTATGTCTTCATTCATAGACATCCTTCTTGCACTAGTCTTCATAGAAAAATCTTAGAGATAGAGAAGGAATCATCTCCCATACAAGGAGAGGAAGTTTTAATAGCCGATTTCCAAACATTTCAATCCCATAATTCGGCTATCCAACCCATCCTTGAGCTTAATAATTTCTACTATGCTCTAGAACATCCCGATAATCCTATGAACCTCTCTAGACATCCCATGCATAAGAAGGAGGATCGAGAAGAGCAACATCAATGGCTAGAGGGCATTAAAAATCCATGTGCTATCACCATTGAATGGTTAGATAAAACAAACTTGAGAGACAATCCTAGAGGAATTTTAAGCATTCATGAAGAATCATCCTTGGAGTTTAAGAATAACAACAGTGAGCATGGAAGTTATTTCATAAATACCTCACCGAGTCCTTGCTCATATAAAACATCTCTCCAATCAATTTGTCTCTCCATTCTTACCACAATTGAGATCTGCAACCCCCTCTTCCTCTTCGTTTATAAAAACTTTAAAAGGGCGGTTGTCGATGCATATGTCTATAATAAATATTGCAGATCTCGTTGAGCTAATCTTGATATAGGTAGGTGTTGGAGGGGAAACCACTTCACCAACATAACTTGATGGTTTCCCAAGGACAAGCTTAGTGTCCTAAAACAAGCACTTATCAGATCATAACATGAACTTCTAATTATTTGCAACATTGCCTTGTGTATTGAGCATATAAAGATAATTGTAGAAATATTCCTTCGGGTATTCTTGTCACTAACCTTTCCAGGATTGGAGCAAGAAGATCGGATGAATGACAAGCACAGGGTATGTCCAACCAACCATCACACAACATTGAATTAAATTCATCCAACTTGAATTTTGTAAAATTCAAGCTTGGGGGAGTACTTTACATAAAAAACATCTTTTGCCATATTGCTACGTTGGTTGTCCTTACCTTTGAGACATGCTCAATTTGTTAAATACTAATTACACTACTTCATCTCCACTTAAGTAGATCTCTATAAATGCTCTCATGCTACCTTTATTTGCTTCAGTATATGTCTAGGTTTGGAATAGTTTCATTTATCTCTTAATTAAGCATGGTGCTTAGTTTAGGAATGATGATCTTACTTCCAAGGGATTTTAAATTAAGCATGGTGCTTAGGTTAAAATGCCCTTCTAAATCAAATTAGACATGGTGTTTAGGTTGATTTTTAAGCCGATAGTATGCTATAGTAGATATGGGATATTTTGTTGGACTAACCCCTGCAGGAAAACTTTCAATATCAACCTGGGAAGTCCTGAGATAAACTCGCATTGGAGATGAAGAAAGTGACACATGAAGTTTAACAATTTGCACAAGAAAGACGTGGCTCATAAGAGATGATTCATGGAGGGTGTCACAAACACAATGCACAACCGCTAAGAAAGGAAAGCTTCCACAAGGTCATACTGTACCATCACTCTTCAAGTAAGGTAACACCTTAAGGTACTTGACTATCGCTTTTATAAGCTTCTCCTTGGTTCTAGCATTCACATAAATAAAAAGACAAACATGTATGATTTATAACTCCAGATCAACCAACTCAATTAATTCAACATGTTTAGTCCTTTAATCTTTGTTCTTAGTACTACCTTCGTGATCCCATGCTCCTAAACATATAAGCTAATATGTTGCACATTCAATATTTGGAAGATATAAACAAAACATAAATATAGATAGATTATCTTTCCATTAGGTTGAGCCATCTGATCTGATAAATGTTTCAAATACTACATCTTATTATCCATCAACTTTGTCTTGCTCACTATGCTTAAGGTTAAGAACAAATACACTTTTATTTCTGTTGGTGTTTTCCACCAACAGAGCCCATGCACTTGATCTCTGCCTTGTCTCTATGAACAGGTACACTTCAAGCAAAACATGGAGGAGTTTTACAACTCCCAGACTCCACCAAGTGAAGGACCTGGATCTATGAGCACAAACACACTGAGCAGGATATTGCCAACACCATACTTCGAACTGCTGGGCAAAGAAGAACATGGGTGACACCGTATCAAGAGGTGCAGACGTCAAGGTCCACACCTAATCAATTGATGCACCTAAAGGATGAAGATGGTGGAAAGTCTTGTCCAGAAGACTTAAAACATTGGATCCTTGTCGGAAGAGGTCAACATCGTCGACTCAAGTCACCTTTCCTGATCAAGAAGGACGACCCTGGTGTTTCAAGCATCGAATGCACAATCAATGGATACTCTTTTCAGAAGACACTCTACGACACTGGATCTGACGACAACATAATGGCCGCAATCACTTATCAGCTCCTGCATGGAACCATGCCCCTACAACCAATATATATTGCTCAGATGATTTTCAGGTCATTGACATGGGAGAAGACGAATATGATCCACCCACCATCCTTGGAAGACCGTTCCTCAACACTATCAAAGCAATCATCTACATTGGAACCGGACAAGTCCACATGTACTTCCCCTCTGAGAAGGTACGCAACTATTTTACCGACCATAACTATATAGTTGAAGACTCTAAGCAGGTCAGGACAAGACGACGCAACCGCAACCAAGAGGAGGCAAATCATCAAGAACGGATGGGTAGACTACGAAGGAAAAGTGATAAGGACTGAAGACATACAGCTTGAACAGAACTGTCCTGAGGAGACCGTAGCACCGAGTCAGGTGTGGAGGGAGAAGATAGTTATACACGAAGAGAGGCGCCACCGGAATCACCGACTACGCCACCTAGCGAATCCCAGGACGACTGAGAAAACAGAGAGTCCCGTTCGGATGACATAAAAATACCGAATGCCTTGCCAAGAGGTAAACTTGGTAGTTACCCTTTCCTTTCAATTATTCAATTATAATTTGCTTAGTTAATCAGGTTCATGCTATCTTGAAAAGAAAATAAAAATGTTAAAAAAAAATAGTAAGCCCCATGTGAGTATGCTCATGGCATATAAAACCCATAAGTACATTCATTGTGGTGGCATAAAAATAAAATAAATAAGTTTTCATCTTACAATAAAAATATATATAAATAAATATATATATATATATAATAAGTGTATGATCCTGCTAAATAAATAACATTTATTAAGGAAGCTCAACATGATGAAGGCTAGATATTTATGCTAACACTTAATTAGTTCCACAAGCTTTGTTGTCTATTTGAGCTCCACAGAATTTAAGAATCAAGAAGACTAGCAGACGGAGGACATTCTAATCGCTGTCAGAATGCTGCTGACTTTCAAATACACCTCTGCCACCTGCTAGCTACATCAAGAGAAATTACGTCAAAATTCAGCTTGGGGAAAAGCACCCCCATTATTCTCGCTGTAGCGAACCCACCGTCCCTTTAGCCGAGATGCCTGTAAGACTCGTCGCCGCCGACGACTGGCGCCCGTCATCGATGACGGAGCGCCGGCTGTTAGAGCTTGAGAAGGAGGGACTGCTGCGCCGCCGCACCTCGCTGTCGTCGCCAGAGTGGATCGCGCCGCCGGCGAGTCACAGGGCGCCTCAGCCGCCCGAGGGCTACGTGGTGTCGTTCGCCAAGTTCCACCGCCACGGTCTGGGCGCGCCCCCAAGCCGCTTCATGCGGGCCCTCTGCTTCCATTATGGGGTGGAGCTCCAGCACTTCTCTCCGAACGCCATCACCGTAGCGGCGGTCTTCGCCGCCGTGTGTGAGGGCTTCCTAGGGATGATGCCGCACTGGGAGCTGTGGCTCCACCTCTACAGGGGCGAGCTGTTTCACGCCCCCACCGGAACCACGGGCGTAAGGAAGCCCGTGCGGGCCGGTTGCCTCAATCTGGTGCAGAAGACGGGGAAGACGGACCGGCCGCGGGAGTACATCCCGGTAGGGTTATCGACCAACCACGCCGGCTGGGACTCCCAGTGGTTCTACCTGCGGAACGACGACAACCTCCTGCCTTCCTACTCGGGCCGTTTGATCTTGGAGCGTCCAGCGGACTGGACGTACGGCGTCGTCCAAGCTCATCAGTCTCGGCTCGACCCCCTCCTTGACGCCCTGAAGAAGCTTCGCCAGGAAGGTTTGACCACCGCCCTCGTCCTCTCGGCCGTCCATCACCGGAGAGTTCTCCCTCTGATGTCACGACCGCTGAGGATGGACGAGATGGGCCCTGGCGTCTCATCTCGGGACCTCGAGGCGTGTCGGATGTCCAACGAGGCTCCGGCGGACGATGAAGTCGCGGCCCGAGTCAGGGCTGCCATTGCCGGTGATTTTCAGCCGGATCATGTCAACGGCTTCCCCATGAGACCTGACGCAGGCTCGATCGATCTGGTACGCTTTCTTCTTGCGCGCATCCCTGATTCGGGGTTTCCTTTCTCCCCTCTCTTTTTTCTAAGTCTACTGTAGTTTTGGCAGGGTCGGATTGATGTCCGGTCCTCGAGGCCTCCGGTAAAGGAGGACGAGGTCGATCGCGACAAGCGGCGCCAATCCGCCGAGAAGCTGAAGTCTGCCAAGGACTCCGCAAAGAAGGGGGAGAAGAAGAAGAACCTCGACCGCCAAGCATTAGAGGCGCGTCGAGCCAAATCCAGGCAGAGGGGGGAGCCTGAGGAAGAATCCCCCAATGATGATGACGACGACGACGAGGGCAGCGACGACTCCGAGGGGATGGCGTCGCGCCTCGATCGGATTCTCGAGGGCCCGCCTCGAGGTGACGTCGACGCCCCCCGGACGGAGGCGCCAGAGGAGGGTCCGAGCGGATCTCGTCGTCCCCGGGCCGACACTCCTTCCGCGCCCAAGGCGGGCCAAGACGCACAGCGCCCTCCCCCGGTGCCCAGGGAGAGCGGTCCGGCTAGGTCCCAGGCGTCGGGGCCGCTAACTCGTGGTCGCGCCGCGGCCTCTGAGAAAGGAGACGCCGGCCGTAGGAGCGCGAGTCCCGGCGTCCGCCAGGCGGGGACCGACGTACCTAAGCCAGTTCCTGCCCTCGAGGGGCCTAGAGCCCCGACGCGGGGTGGCTCGAGGCCCGCTGGTCGGGGTGGCGGAAGGCGAGCCGTTCTCCCCGTGGGGTATGCCTTTTTGATGTTGCGGTTTTTGTCCCCCCATTCTTCCACCTTTCCTCATATGACGACCTTTTCTCAGGCTGAAGCGGACCCTTGAGCAGGCCCAACCGTCTATGGCCAAGAGGCTCAGAACGGGTGCCGCCTCCACGGAACCAGGTTCGTAGTTAATTCCCGAGCGTCGCGATATTCTTACGTTGGTTATCATAACGTCTGACCCTTACCCTTTATTTTGTAGGCTCATCCAGCCCCCAACCTCCAGCCGGCATCGAGAGGGCTTCATCTCGTCCCGCGCCTACTCCGCCGCCGCCGACTCATGATGCGGCCCCCCAGACGCGAGCGTCAGAGGGAGCCCCCGAGCCCCCTCGATTGGGGGTCAAGGGGGAACCCATCACCATCAGCGATACGTCTGATGGCAACGAAACGTCTGGGGGCGCTCGCCCTATGGAGGAAGAAGCGTCGACCCCCAACGTCGCGGGACGGACTCCCTGGCCTGCAGGCCTTCGAGCTCTCGAGGCGCAAAGGAAGATGATGGAGGAGGAGGAGCGGGAGCGCGAGGCGACGCAGCCGTCACTGGAGCAGCAGCAGCAACAACCCCAGCCGGAGGAGCAGCTGCAGCATCAGCAGGAGGAGCAGCAGCAGCAGCTGGGGCAGCAACAGCAGCTGGGGGGCCAAGAGGACGAGCCACTCGAGCCCCCGCCTCAAGGTTTGGCCGAACCGGCGCCACTGGCGTCGCAAGAGCCCGGCGATCAAGAGGGAAATTTGCCGGTGTACGGACCTCCCACCCCAGCGTGGCTCCTCCCCGGGGCGCCTGCCGCGATCCGGGCAGAGTCGGGGCGAGCGGACGGAGTGGTGGCGCTCGCCTGCATGATGCGCACCCCCACCGATCCCGAGTCCGAGATCAAGAGGACGATCTACGGCATGGACGGGATCGCCCCAGGGTTCCTCCGGGAGCGTCGAGCATGGGAGGACCGCTTTCCCTCTGAGGAGGATGAGATTGGGTCGTCTGGGAGCAAGGACGGTACGTGGAAGACGGTGGACGACGACGGGCGGTTCCCTTGCCTCGCCGACCTGTTCTTGCGCCACGGGGGTTCCCTCGAGACCGTCGAGAACTTTATCCGTGGCGTCAAGGCGCGGGCTGATCGGGAGATGGAGAACTGGTGTCCCGATCGGATTCGTATCCGAGCTTCCACCGACCCGTCCGAACCCAATATCTTCCTCGACGACAAGAAGGAGGTCGAGAAGTGGGAGCATGTCGAGGAGCTCCGCCTTTGGATGAAACACGTGGTGGGGCTCCTATCGGACGTCATCAACAACGGGCTTGGGCCAGCTTATTTTGTAAGTGTTTCTCGAGCTCCAGTCTTTGTGGTGCTTTCTGGTTTCTGTATTCTAATCTCTCTGACCCCTGATTCGCAGGATATGAAAGAGACCTCTCGCATCAAGTCCAGCTTCATACATGCCACGAGGGGCGGATGGGAGCAGCTTCCCCTCCTCAAGGATCAACTCCTCAAGTCGCAGGAAAAGCTGCTTAAAGCTTACAAAGATCTCATAGCACTCGAGGAGGAGAAGAAGGTGAGGGAGGCTGCTTTGGCCGAGGCCCGAGAGGTCTCGAAGAAGGCGGAGGAGGAGGCGATACAGCTACGGGAGCGGGCTCTTACGGTCGAGGAGGCCGCGTCCAGAGCCCGGGAGGAGGCCTTGTCCTACAAGAGCGTTATTGCGGACCTGGACAAGGAGAAGGGCCTTCTCCAAACCGACCTGGACTCCCTCCGCGATACCTTCCAGAAGATGAAAGTGGCGTATGTGGACAATGAGGTCGCCAGGGGTGCCGCCGAGGACACAAAGAAGAAGGCCCTCGAAGAGCTCGAGATGGAGCGAGCTCGATCCCGCAGTCTCTCTGACGACGTCGAGCGTCTGAAGGGAGAATTGCTGGAGAAGAGTGGAGCCGTTGCTCAGGCTGGCAGGGTGATCGAAGATCTCCGCGTCGCCAATACTGAGCTGGCGCGCTCCAACAGAGAGATCGAGCGTGCCAACACCAGATTGGTCGGCGAGAACACGGCCCTAGAGGAGAGCATCAAAGGTATGTTCCCTTTGTCGAATTTCCTTTTCGAGGTGTGCTTGAGTTTTTCCTAAAGCTTCTTTGTATTGGCCTTTACAGGGCTCAAGGACGAACTCCTAGCCGCCCAAGCCGAGGCTCGCAACGCCAAGGCTCAGCTCGAGGCTGAGGTTGCTTTGAACCGTCGAGTGCGGACGGCGATAAGCGATCTCTCGACCTCTTGGGAGGTCGAGCCTATGGATGAGTCGAGGGAGGACGCCCGAGGCGACGCCCTGATCGACCAGTTGTGCTACATAGGCGCGACGCTGCGAGATCGGGTGCGGGACGCCCTCCACATCGGGGTGAAGCGGGCGATGGCGGTTGTCTGCTCGGGCTTCTCCTACGACATGGAGGTGGTGTCCCACGGCTTCGTCACCGACATCTCCAAGACCGACGCGGAGAACGAGGAGAGGCTCCATGCCTTGATCGACGACGCGGAGGCTCCTGGGGAAAGGTTGGCCAAGCTCTTCGAGCCTGAGGTGCTCCCTCCTGAGGCTAGCTCGGGCGGAGGCGAGGGCGGTGAGGATCGTGCCGCGGACTGAGGCCTGCGAGCCTGCTCTGGGCGCCTGAGGCCCCTTGTATGATACTTTATTAATTCTGCTGTTACACGATATAGTATCTTTTTATAATTTGTTAACTGCTTATTTGTCTTTCCGCTCGAGGTTCCTTTGTTTCTCTTTGTTCCTACGTTTGTATCCCTTGCTCGATCTTTCGTCAAAAACAACCTCGATTACTTCAAGGGTGAGGAAGTGAGTAGAGTTTCCGTAGCCTAGGGGCGTGGGAGTTCTCCGGCTCATTATCCCTCGGCCTTTGAGGGGCTCGAGGCGCCTTAGCTACTCGAACCGTGCAAGGTTTACCAAGCAAGAAAAGAAAATTTCTTGGCTTTTTCGACGCTTGGGGAGGGGTCGTCCCTCTGGTAGCCCCCGAGGGGGTGCGGACTATGATGGGTCATGGTTGGCATCCCCTTTTAACGTCGAGACTATGACTCGTAACTATTTTTGGTACAGAAAGAAGCCGCTCGAGGGAAAGACTTTATTTATTCATGCGTTCATTTACAAAGTCTTCGTACAAAATGTAGGATCGTAAATCTAGGACTTCTAGGGGTAGAATCGACGTAGCTGTTCGATGTTCCATGCGTTGGTGAAGATTGCCCCCTTTTCGTCCGCCAATTTGTACGTTCCTGGCTTAAGGACCTCGGCCACCACATACGGGCCTTCCCAAGGTGGGGTCAGCTTGTGGCGTCCTTGGTTGCTTTGCCGGCGTCGTAGGACAAGGTCGCCTACGTTGAGGTCCCTTTTGCGCACGTGCTTGTCGTGGTAGCGTCGGAGTCTCTGCTAATATCTGGCAGAGTTGAGGAGGGCCATGTCTCGAGCCTCCTCGAGTTGGTCGACCGCGTTTTCTTGAGTCTCTTTGTTCGATCGCTCGTTGTAAGCCTTGAGTCGTGGTGACCCATACTCGAGGTCTGTGGGGAGGATAGCTTCAGAGCCGTAGACCATGAAGAACGGGGTGTATTTTGTGGCCCTGCTTGGCATTGTCCTAAGGCTCCATAGGACTGAGGAAAGCTCCTCGACCCATTTCTTGCCGAATTTCTTCAATCGATTGTAGATCCTTGGCTTGAGTCCTTGCAAAATCATGCCGTTGGCACGCTCGACCTGGCCGTTAGTTCGAGGGTGGGCTACTGCGGACCAGTTCACACGGATGTGATGCTGATCGCAGAAATCCAAGAACTTTCTGCCGGTGAACTGGGTGCCGTTGTCGGTGATGATGACATTGGGGATCCCAAACCGATGGATGATGTCGGAGAAGAAAAGGACGGCCTGCTCGGAGCGGATGTTGGTGATGGGCCGAGCCTTGATCCATTTGGAGAACTTGTCGATGGCCACCAGCAAATGGGTATACCCTCCTTTCGCCTTTTGTAGAGGTCCTACTAAATCGAGCCCCCATACCGCAAACGGCCAGGTGATGGGGATCACCTGAAGAGCGTGGGCGGGCAGATGCGTCTGTTTGGCGTAGAATTGGCACCCATGACACGAGCGTACGAGCTCGATGGCATCCGCCACGGCCGTTGGCCAGTAAAAGCCTTGCCGAAAAGCGTTTCCTACAAGGGTCCGTGGGGCGGCGTGGTGGCCACAAGCCCCCGAGTGCAGGTCATCGAGGAGTTTTCGGCCTTCCTCTACGGTGATGCAACGTTGTAAGACCCCCGTCGGGCTCCGTCGATATAGCTCGTTGTCTTCGCCATAGATCACATATGATTTGGACCGTCGAGCGATACGACGAGCTTCTGTCTTGTCTTCTGGCAACTCGCCGCGGATAAGGTAGTCGAGGAACGGTGTGCGCCAATCGAATGGTGGACCCGGTCGTCGTTCTATCTCCATCACCTCTTCCACCATCAAGAGCGCATCGACAGCATTGGTTGGTTGGGCGATGGTGGTGTCGATGCCAGCCCCCGTGCCTAGGTCGACGGATGGCTCGTGAAGATCCTTTGAGAATGCATCAGGCGGCACTGTGCCTCTGGTAGATGCGATCTTGGCGAGTTCGTCGGCTGCCTCGTTGTAGCGTCGAGCGACATGGACAAGCTCGAGGCCGTGGAACCTGTCTTCGAGTCGACGGACCTCCTTGCAGTATGCTTCCATTTTTGGGTCGTGGCAGCTCGAGGTTTTCATTACTTGGTCGATGACGAGTTGGGAGTCACCTCGGACGTCGAGGCGTCGGACTCCTAACTCGATAGCGATCTTGAGACCGTTGACGAGGGCCTCATATTCTGTGACATTGTTAGATGCGGCAAAATGAATCCTGATTACATACCTCATGTGGACGCCCAAGGGTGAGATGAACAGTAGGCCGGCCCCGGCCCCAGTTTTCATGAGTGACCCGTCGAAATACATTGTCCATAGCTCCGCCTGGACCTGAGTCGGGGGAAGCTGGGAGTCTGTCCATTCCGCGACGAAGTCTACCAGGGCTTGCGATTTGATGGCCTTTCGAGGCGCGTAAGTGAGAGTCTCGCTCATGAGCTCGACCGACCATTTAGCTATTCTTCCCGTGGCCTCCTTGCTCTGGATTATCTCGCCCAAGGGGAAAGAAGAGACCACCGTGATAGGATGACCAAGGAAGTAATGCTGCAGTTTGCGGCGGGCAAGGATTACGGCGTAGATCAGCTTCTGGATTTGGGGGTAACGCGCCTTGGTCTCCGGAAGCACCTCGCTGACGAAATAGACTGGCCTTTGGACCGGCAGCGCGTGACCCTCCTCTTGTCTTTCGACCACCACCGCCGCGCCGACGACCTGGGTCGTCGACGCGACGTAGAGGAGCAGCGGCTCCGCAGGTTGAGGTGGAACCAGGACTGGTGCCGAGGTCACCGTCTTTTTCAGCTTTTCGAGTGCTTCCTCGGCCTCGGGGGTCCAAGAAAAGCGCTCGACCTTCTTTAGGAGTCGATATAACGGTAATGCCTTTTCTCCTAGTCTCGAGATGAAACGGCTCAGAGCCGCCAGGCACCCCGTGACTCTCTGCACACCCTTGATGTCTCGGATTGGCCCCATTTTCGTGATGGCCGAGACTTTCTCGGGGTTGGCCTCGATACCGCGCTGCGAAACGATATATCCTAGGAGCATGCCTCGAGGCACGCCGAAAACGCACTTCTCGGGATTGAGCTTGATCCGGCTGGTGCGTAGGCAGCTGAAGGCAACCTCGAGGTCCCGGATCAGGTCTCCTCGTCGCTTTGACTTGATGACAATGTCGTCGACGTAGGCCTCGACCGTTGATCCTACATGTTCGCCAAATACGTGGAGCATGCAACGTTGATACGTGGCTCCGGCGTTTCGAAGCCCGAATGGCATGGTCACGTAGCAATACATCCCAAAAGGCGTGATGAAAGAGGTCGCGAGCTGGTCGGACTCCTTCATTTTTATTTGATGGTAACCGGAATATGCATCAAGGAAAGAAAGGGTTTCACATCCCGCGGTAGAATCGACAATCTGATCAATGCGTGGCAATGGAAAGGGAACTTTTGGACAAGCTTTATTCAAACTAGTATAATCGACACACATCCTCATTTTCCCATTCTTTTTCTTAACTAATACAGGGTTCGCTAACCAGTCAGGATGATGAACCTCCTTGATGAATCCGGCCGTCAAAAGCTTGTGGACTTCCTCGCCAATGATCTTGCGCTTTTCCTCGTCGAATCGGCGCAACTGCTGCTTCACTGGCTTGGAACCGGCTCGAATCTCCAAGGAGTGCTCGGCGACTTCCCTCGGTATGCCTGGCATGTCCGAGGGACTCCATGCAAACATATCAGCATTTGCACGGAGAAAGTCGACGAGCACGGCTTCCTATTTGGGGTCGAGGTCGGTGCTGATCGTCAGCACCTTGCCGTCGGAGTTGTTGGGGTCGAGCGGGATCTTCTTGGTTCCTTCCGCCGCCTCGAAGCTGCCCGCATGACGCTTAGGCTCTGGAGCCTCAGCGGCCATGGCCTCGAGCTTTGCAACGAGCTCGGTGGAGCTCTCGACCGCCTCCCCGTACTCGACGCACTCGACGTCGCACTCGTACGCGTGCTCGAAGGAGGAACTGACAGTGATGACGCCTTTGGGACCAAGCATCTTCAGCTTCAAGTATGTGTAGTTAGGTATGGCCATGAACCTGGCGTAGCCCGGGCGCCCGATGATGGCGTGGTACGTGCCTCGGAACCCAACCACCTCAAAGGTGAGGGTCTCCTTCCTGAAGTTGGCCGCCGTGCCGAAGCAGACCGGTAGGTCGATTCGACCTACTGGCAGTGCCTTTTTCCCCGGCACGACGCCATGGAAACCGCCGGCGCTTGGCTGGAGGCGTCCTCTATCGATGCCGAGGAGATCGAGGGTCTCGAGGTAGATGATGTTGAGGCTGCTGCCACCATCCATCAGCACTTTCGAGAGTCGGGTGTTGACGATGATGGGGTCGACGACGAGCGGGTAGACGCCTGGGGCGACTACCTTGTCAGGGTGGTCTTCTCGGTCGAAAGTGATGGGAGTGCTCGACCAGCTAAGGTATTGGGGCACCGCCATTCTTGCTGCAAAGACTTCGCGATGCTCCCTTTTGCGCTGCCTCGTGGTCAACTGAGTCGAGGGCCCGCCATAGATCATGTAGCAGTCGTGGACGGCGAGGAAGCCGTCATCATCTTTGTTGTCCTCCTTGCCGCCAGCCTTCTCCTTCTTGGAGTTATCACGCGTATCTTTTTTGAACCCCTGACCGTCGAAATGCTTTCTCAGCATACGACAGTCCTTGAGTTTGTGGTTGGCGCCCCCCTTATGGTAAGGGCACGGCTCCTCCAACATCTTGTCAAAGATGCCTCCCTCCGGAGGGCCTCGCGGCTTCTTTCGATCCATGGCGGCGACGAGGTTGTCACCTGAATCTTCCCGGTGGAACTGCCGCACTTTCTGCTTCTTTTTATTTTTCTTGAGGCCTCGACTGGAAGTCCCATCTTCATCGACGGGCTGCTTGCCTTTTCTTCCTTCTGAGCTGAAGAAGGCGCCGACTGCCTCCTCCCCTGCCGCGTAGTTAGCTACTACGTCCATCAGCTCGTCGACGGTCTGAGGTCGATTGCGACCTAATTCCCGCACCAAGTCTCGACTGGTGGTGCCCGAGACAAACGCCAAGATGACGTCGTGGTCAGGGATGTGCGGCAACTCAGTGTGCTGCTTCGAGAAGCGTCGAGCATACTCCCGAAGAGTTTCTCTTGACTTCTGCTTGCATTTGCTGAGGTCCCATGAGTTCCCTGGCCGTATGTAGGTCCCTTTGAAGTTACCCTCGAAGACTCTGACCAGATCAACCCAGTTGTGGATCTGATTGGCAGGGAGTTCCTCGAGCCATCGACGGGCGGTGTCGGAGAGGAAAAGGGGTAGCTGTCTGATGATGGCTCGATCATCACCTCGAGCGCCACCTAGCTGACAGGCCAGCCTGAAATCGGCCAGCCATAGCTCTGGCTTGGTCTCTCCATTGTACTTCGCGATGCTGGTTGGGGGTCGAAATGGATTGGGCAGGGGCGTGCTGCGAATCGCCCTGCTGAACACCCGTGGGCCCGGTGGCTCGGGGGCCACCCGGTCCTCGTCGCTGTCGTATCTCCCACCGCGATGCGCGCTATAACCACGTTCTTCCGCGTCTCCGTGCCGGCGGCGTCTATTTTCTTTGATGTCGTGCCGCGCGTCGTGTCGACGTTGATTGTCGGCAGGGAGGATGAGAGCGGTCTTTCTACCTCGAGGGGGAGGTTGTTGATGGACTGACACCTCCTCTTCGTTTAGAGGCTGTTCGTCGCGCTTCTCTGTGGCAGCTCCTCGCCGTCGAGACGCCGAACTTTCGGCTTGTTGAACCGCTGCCACCTGGAGCAATGTCTGTACTTCATCTCGAATGCGTCGGGCCTGGGAATTCGACGGCTCTGGCATGTTACGTAGCAGCATCGTCGCTGCCACTACATTCTGGCCTGCTCGAGGGAAACGGCTGACAGGTTGCTCCGCCTCTGTGTCGCTGACGATCTGTCGATGTACCTCTCGAGCGCGTCTGCGGACACTTCCGCCCGGCGGGTAGGGCAGGTCTTGTTCGAGGATTTGCTCGAGCAGGACGAGGCGCTCGCGATCTTCGTCGAGCTTCATCTTGAGCTCCCGCAGCTGCGCGAGCTGCGCAGTTCTATCTTCCTGAGGAAGAGGGTCGAGCCGTCCGTCGTTCCCAGGCGTCCTGGGGTCTTCTTGCGCCGCGGGGGCTCGACCACCCGCAGCAGCATCCCGTGTCTCGTCGGTGGTTTCTGCCGCCCCGTCGATGTGATAGCATTCCCTCGTAGGGTCATAGCTGTCTGTCTCGGAGTCGGAGTCTGGTTCGGCGGCGTAGAAACACCCACGTCCTTCCTCCAGCAATCGTTGCCTGAGGGAGGTGATCGAGTATCGTCCGGGGCCTCGACGACGGAGGCCTCGTACTCGGGAAAGGTCCGGCAGCTCGGACGCCGGCCGCCGCGCTTCAGCGCTATGTGGGGGGACCATGGGTCTTTCCACGTACGTCTGGGCGTTTGGGCATATCGTCCTGGCGAGCGACGCCGCGGCGTTGTCCATTCCGAACGGCAGTGCCGCCCTTGGAGAGAACAACCCGTGTGGAAGTAGCCTAGCTGCGGTGGGGGAGGGCGCGCGAGACGCGTCCCCCCCCGTCGTCGCGCGGTGCTGAGTCGTCGTGCTTGTTGCTCCGTCACACGGTGTTGCCGACTTGTGGCCCACATCCTGCCTTGCACGAGTTGTTAGTCGTGCTGAAGCAGAGGGGCCGCGGTGGTGCTGCTCGCGCCTCTTCTTAGGCGGGGAGGCGTGGTGGTGAGGGCGTCTCGGGGCCTTCAACCGTGCTGGCGTAACGCGGACTCCTCCTGGTCCTTTGACTGAGAGCAAGATCATGTCGTAGCCGGAGCCCGTAGACATGAACTCGAGACTCCCAAACCAAATCACCGTGGAGCGCGGAAACGGCGAGGCAAGAGTAGCCATCCGGAAAGTAGTGGGAAATCGATGAAAAACACGCAGGACCCCTACCTAGCGCGCCAACTGTCGGTGTTTTTCCCCCGGGGGGTCACACCAACGAGTAAATTTGTGTGCGTGTTCCCTTTTCCGGATGGTGATGCAAGAAGACACAGAGATTTATCCTGGTTCGGGCAAGAGAAGGCCCTACGTCCAGCGGGGGGAGAGAGTTTGTATTATCTTGCACCTAAGTGCTTGTACAGGGGCGAATACAAGCGTGGTATGAAGTGTGGAGCTTTACTACGTATGAGCGTTCTCTTTTCCTATTCCCGAGTCTCTCCTTTTATAGCTCCAAGGAGAGACTCAGGGTACATGCGTAGGTGTTAGAGTAGGGGTCGATAGCCGCATGGAGCGCTGACCTACTCGAGGCTTCCGTACGGCATGGCCTCGAGCTATCCCATCTTGATAGCCCGGTGATGATCACGCGTGCTCCTGCGTTCTGCCCTGCCCGCCGCCTCGCGCTGGTTCTGAGGTCGCATGCTTGTACGGTATGGCGGCGGATCCGACGGGGCAGCTGTGGTGTTGTCAGTCGACGCCCGACTCATCTTCGGGAAGGAGCCTGGTGAAGTCGAGGGTCGGATGCCGCATGAGGTGTCGACGCCTGGAGCGCTGACCTTGGGTGTCTCGAGGGAGTCCCGATTAGACGTTCCATCCTTGTTTCCCGCGTCCTGACACGCCCTGGGTCGTTCGGCGGGAAGGCTGCAAAAAGAATGATGGGACAGAAGCATCCCGTGACCCGTGTGTTAGGTGGGGAAGCGTCAGGCGCATTAAATGCCCTGGCTCTTGTGCGCGCGTCAGGCGGCGGACGGTGTCCTTGCGCTCAACGCCCCTCGGTTCGCTCGAGCCTGCTTCCGTATTCGACGGCAGTTATCGCTCGACCCCTGGCCGATTCGCTCGACGGTATTTCCGTCTTCGAGGCTGCGGCCGTCGATGGTCGCCCGTGTGTACGGATGGTCTCGTTATACGCATTGGTGAGGGTACCCCTTGTTGATACCCTCGACACAATCCTAGAGGAATTTTAAGCATTCATGAAGAATCATCCTTGGAGTTTAAGAATAACAACAGTGAGCATGGAAGTTATTTCATAAATACCTCACCGAGTCCTTGCTCATATAAAACATCTCTCCAATCAATTTGTCTCTCCATTCTTACCACAATTGAGATCTGCAACCCCCTCTTCCTCTTCATTTATAAAAACTTTAAAAGGGCGGTTGTCGATGCATATGTCTATAATAAATATTGCAGATCTCGTTGAGCTAATCTTGATATAGGTAGGTGTTGGAGGGGAAACCACTTCACCAACATAACTTGATGGTTTCCCAAGGACAAGCTTAGTGTCCTAAAACAAGCACTTATCAGATCATAACATGAACTTCTAATTATTTGCAACATTGCCTTGTGTATTGAGCATATAAAGATAATTGTAGAAATATTCCTTCGGGTATTCTTGTCACTAACCTTTCCAGGATTGGAGCAAGAAGATCGGATGAATGACAAGCACAGGGTATGTCCAACCAACCATCACACAACATTGAATTAAATTCATCCAACTTGAATTTTGTAAAATTCAAGCTTGGGGGAGTACTTTACATAAAAAACATCTTTTGCCATGTTGCTACGTTGGTTGTCCTTACCTTTGAGACATGCTCAATTTGTTAAATACTAATTACACTACTTCATCTCCACTTAAGTAGATCTCTATAAATGCTCTCATGCTACCTTTATTTGCTTCAGTATATGTCTAGGTTTGGAATAGTTTCATTTATCTCTTAATTAAGCATGGTGCTTAGTTTAGGAATGATGATCTTACTTCCAAGGGATTTTAAATTAAGCATGGTGCTTAGGTTAAAATGCCCTTCTAAATCAAATTAGACATGGTGTTTAGGTTGATTTTTAAGCCGATAGTATGCTATAGTAGATATGGGATATTTTGTTGGACTAACCCCTGCAGGAAAACTTTCAATATCAACCTGGGAAGTCCTGAGATAAACTCGCATTGGAGATGAAGAAAGTGACACATGAAGTTTAACAATTTGCACAAGAAAGACGTGGCTCATAAGAGATGATTCATGGAGGGTGTCACAAACACGATGCACAACCGCTAAGAAAGGAAAGCTTCCACAAGGTCATACTGTACCATCACTCTTCAAGTAAGGTAACACCTTAAGGTACTTGACTATCGCTTTTATAAGCTTCTCCTTGGTTCTAGCATTCACATAAATAAAGAGACAAACATGTATGATTTATAACTCCAGATCAACCAACTCAATTAATTCAACATGTTTAGTCCTTTAATCTTTGTTCTTAGTACTACCTTCGTGATCCCATGCTCCTAAACATATAAGCTAATATGTTGCACATTCAATATTTGGAAGATATAAACAAAACATAAATATAGATAGATTATCTTTCCATTAGGTTGAGCCATCTGATCTGATAAATGTTTCAAATACTACATCTTATTATCCATCAACTTTGTCTTGCTCACTATGCTTAAGGTTAAGAACAAATACACTTTTATTTCTGTTGGTGTTTTCCACCAACAGAGCCCATGCACTTGATCTCTGCCTTGTCTCTATGAACAGGTACACTTCAAGCAAAACATGGAGGAGTTTTACAACTCCCAGACTCCACCAAGTGAAGGACCTGGATCTATGAGCACAAACACACTGAGCAGGATATTGCCAACACCATACTTCGAACTGCTGGGCAAAGAAGAACATGGGTGACACCGTATCAAGAGGTGCAGACGTCAAGGTCCACACCTAATCAATTGATGCACCTAAAGGATGAAGATGGTGGAAAGTCTTGTCCAGAAGACTTAAAACATTGGATCCTTGTCGGAAGAGGTCAACATCGTCAACTCAAGTCACCTTTCCTGATCAAGAAGGACGACCCTGGTGTTTCAAGCATCGAATGCACAATCAATGGATACTCTTTTCAGAAGACACTCTACGACACTGGATCTGACGACAACATAATGGCCGCAATCACTTATCAGCTCCTGCATGAAACCATGCCCCTACAACCAATATATATTGCTCAGATGATTTTCAGGTCATTGACATGGGAGAAGACGAATATGATCCACCCACCATCCTTGGAAGACCGTTCCTCAACACTATCAAAGCAATCATCTACATTGGAACCGGACAAGTCCACATGTACTTCCCCTCTGAGAAGGTACGCAACTATTTTACCGACCATAACTATATAGTTGAAGACTCTAAGCAGGTCAGGACAAGACGACGCAACCGCAACCAAGAGGAGGCAAATCATCAAGAACGGATGGGTAGACTACGAAGGAAAAGTGATAAGGACTGAAGACATACAGCTTGAACAGAACTGTCCTGAGGAGACCGTAGCACCGAGTCAGGTGTGGAGGGAGAAGATAGTTATACACGAAGAGAGGCGCCGCCGGAATCACCGACTACGCCACCTAGCGAATCCCAGGACGACTGAGAAAACAGAGAGTCCCGTTCGGATGACATAAAAATACCGAACGCCTTGCCAAGAGGTAAACTTGGTAGTTACCCTTTCCTTTCAATTATTCAATTATAATTTGCTTAGTTAATCAGGTTCATGCTATCTTGAAAAGAAAATAAAAATGTTAAAAAAAATAGTAAGCCCCATGTGAGTATGCTCATGGCATATAAAACCCATAAGTACATTCATTGTGGTGGCATAAAAATAAAATAAATAAGTTTTCATCTTACAATAAAAATATATATAAATATATATATATATATAATAAGTGTATGATCCTGCTAAATAAATAACATTTATTAAGGAAGCTCAACATGATGAAGGCTAGATATTTATGCTAACACTTAATTAGTTCCACAAGCTTTGTTGTCTATTTGAGCTCCACAGAATTTAAGAATCAAGAAGACTAGCAGACGGAGGACATTCTAATCGCTGTCAGAATGCTGCTGACTTTCAAATACACCTCTGCCACCTGCTAGCTACATCAAGAGAAATTACGTCAAAATTCAGCTTGGGGAAAAGCACCCCCATTATTCTCGCTAAGTATTTCTATCTATCTTTATACTTATATTATGTTAGAATATTAAAATACATAAACTATGAAAAACCAAATAAAAATTTTGTGCTTATATATATCTTTTTCTTAGTATGTTTAATAAATAAATAAAGTGGCTATGCTAATCTGAATCTTAATAATAAAACTCTAGCATGGATATGATGAGTAGTTGCTCTGCCTAATTTGCAATTTTGAAGTTCTCTCTCAAGTTTAGACATAACTATTATAATCTAAATCTTGCTCTAGACCTAAACTTGCGGGATGAAAACTTGATTTGAAATCTAAGTTGTTAACGGATATCATATGGGAAGGTTGAGCTGCTGTTTATCTGTTCCTAAAGATGCTAGAATTCTGGAGAATTTTATCTTTGAAAAATTTTTAAAATATTGCATGATGAGTTCCTGTATGATGAGAGTTTAAATTCCTACCACAGCCATATATACATGCTTGCTAGACTTTGAGCCACACATTTACTATTTACTGCTTATGAGCATTGAGTGTGGTCAAGCTGTGTAGACCCTTAGGAGCTTGTCATGTGGTTAAATCAAGATTCACTTGCACGTTCACTCATATATGCTACTTCTACTCCGGAAGTACCATCCACATATATCCATCCATTTCCATCTCCAGAATCACCCAAAAATATTCTACTCCTAATCCGGGAGAGAATAGTCAAAAACATTTTCCTATCCCTGTTATTCCCTGTGAAATAAATGCTCCAAATATTTTGGTTACTACCACTTGCTATATTATCTCAAGAGATGAGTGCTCTGAAAAAAAAGAAAGAAAAGAGAAGAAAAAATATATATATATAAACGAGGAAATGAAAAGGGGCAAGTGCCCGGAACCTCGAAAGAAAGAAAAAGTGAGACGAGTGGTAAAAATGGACAAGTGTCCGACAGTAGAATTAGGGGTACAAGATACCCACCTGAGAGGAAAGAAGAAGAAGAGCATCTCATTCTCCTCATAAAGTTTCAAAAAGCAAGGAAGGTATGTGTGGGGGTATAAACCCCTATACCCTTACGACTGGACTTGGGTCAGGAGGCTTGGCCCATTACGAGACAAGTTCAAAGCTTGATCCGACAACCTGGAGTTCCGCGCAAGGAAACAAGATGTGGAGATCAAGCAGGATTTCTGGTCGGTTAGAATAGGAATTGATATCGAATTATCCATGGCAATTGTAACCGACTAGGATTAGTTTCCAGATCTGTAACCCTGCCCTCCAGACTATATAAGGAGGGGCAAGGGACCCCCCTAGGACAGATCATATTCTCTCAACACAAATCAATACAACCAGACGCAGGACGTAGGTATTACGCCAACTCGGCGGCCGAACCTGGATAAAAAGCTTGTCCGTGTCTTGCGTCACCATCGAGTTCGTAGTTTGCGCACCGTCTACCGACAAACTACTACCATGGGTATACCCCAAGGTAGACTGCCGACTAGCTTTCGTCGACAGTGGCGCGCCAGGTAGGGGGTGTGCGTGCAACTTTTCCGGCGAACAAGATGGTCACGATCCCAGCTTCCGCGACCGTGCCCGAAGGCCTCACGTTCACCGTCGTCCAGATCACGTGGACGACGTGCAGCGGCGGCTTCGCGACCACGGTTCCGAAAGAGATCCAGATCCAATCTGAGATCGCGCCGTCTCCGACCACACGCATGACGGCACCAAGCGCCCGACCACCGTTCCCACTCTACAAGGGAAAGGAGATCGACTGCTCGGACCTTCTCCAAGCGCTCGATCGCGCTGACTCCAAGCTACTCGAAGTCTCCCAACTAATAGATGGAGTTCTGCGCCGGCCCGACCAAGCTGCTCGAGCGGATTTTTCGAAATCCCGCCGGCCAACTCGTGTCGCCACACACGAACGGCTGGGAACGTCCCTGACGATAACCTCAACCCCCTCAGGACGATCCGTCGAGCTCAAGAAGGAAGACTATCCTTGCGGCCTGAACAACTCGGCCTCTGTTTACTCACAGCATGTCCAATCCGTTTTCAGCAAGGCGGGTTGGTCGCCGACAAGGAACAATCGTCACCATGTCAACATGGTGACAATCCGAGAGCTACGGGACGGCCGGGTTTCCAGCACCAACTCAAGCACCGGCTCCGTCCCCACCGAGGTTATAAACACCGAAGATGAGGGCTACGACCTGGATTTTCCTTCACACCCTCCGGGTTTCGACCGATTCCCGATATTCCCCCCCCGGCGAGGGGATATTGTGTTCAATGTCAGCGCCGATGAACCGGCCGTTGACGGAGAAACAGATGACCAGAGGCAACTCCGCGAACAGCGTAACGCCGATCGCGCCCGACGACGTGCGGACGAGCAACAACAGATGCCACCAAATAACCTCAACGATGCCTTTGACATGGTCGGGGACCAGCCAGTCTACAAAACGCCAAGCGCCAACGTGGCAGTCGCCATGGCTAACCTGGATCGGCTTCCTGACACCCCCGAATGCCAGGGAGTCCGGACCAGCATCCGAGCACACCTGATCGCCGCAATGGGACAGACAGCCACTCTGCTCAAGAGAGTCCAGGACGTTTCTTATACGGAAGCCGCCTCCGACCAGACTAATCGTAGCCAGGTCTCACCCAGCAGGCGTCACCGCAGCCGCTTCCCCGACAACCGTCGAGGGGACTCGCGGCGCGACGATGGTGGTCGGGACGCCGATGGCCGCCGCAAGCAGAACCGCGTACGCGGCCAAGAAGAAGATCAACACAGGGATCTCCGCCACAACATCCCTTCCAAAGATGCCCGGGACCGCATCAACAGGCGCGCCGCAGAGAGAGCAGTCCACGAAAACCTACGCCGCATCGAGTACGATGCAACCCACGGTCCTCCGGGCCTAAGACAGTTCTCCTCACACCTCCGCCAGGTCGTGTGGCCCCGCAATTTCAAGCTCGAAAAACTTAAAAAATACGACGGCAAGGAAAATCCAGAGAACTGGATCACCCTCTATGAAATCGCAGTCCGATCAGCGGCAGGAGATGAGCACGTCATGGCTAACTACTTCCCCGTAGTCCTCGACGAGGCTGGTCATCAGTGGCTTCTCGGCTTGCCCGAGGACTCCTTCGACTCTTGGGAAGAGCTACGCCAGGCTTTCATCGACAACTTCATCGCCACATGCGAGCAGCCTGGAAACAAGTATGACCTTGAAAGAATAAGGGACAGGAAGAATGAACCTCTGCGCGATTACATCCGACGATTTTCGGATATGCGCCTCAAAATCCCGAAGATTTCTCATGACGAGGCCATCTCAGCCTTCATCAAGGGCTTGCGTTTCCACGAAGCACTGAGGAACAAGCTGTTGCGTAAGCGCCCATCAACGGTAGCAGGGCTCCTCGCCACGGCCAAAAATTACGCCGATGCCGATGCAGAAAAACTAATCCGAGACGATGCGAGAGGCCCCGACCAGCCTCCCCGGCGAGATGACGGTCGTGGTCGCTACGACAACAGAAATCACCGCCGCTCCGACAACCGCGATCACCGAGAGGGTTGGGATCGGCGGCGCGACAGCCGCGATGACTTCAGAGGAAAGCGCCCTCGCGACTACGACCACGAAGTAAATACGGTCAAACGTCCCAATGGACGACGGGACTACCAAGAAGACTACAACAAAACATTGAAGGGACCATGCCAGCTACACCCAAAGTCCAATCATACCATGGAAGAGTGCCGCGTCCTCAAAAGTATCTATACACGGCGGGCCGCCCAAGAGGACTCCGCCAAGAAAAATAACAAGCGTGACGGGCACGACCACGAAGATGAGGATGAGGACCAAGATAGGGACCCCCGACACCAATACGTCAGCCCCACTGACGTGGTCCACTCCATTTTCGGGGGCAAGGTCTCCACTGAGTCCAAGCGAGAAAGAAAGCTGTTAAAGAGAGCCTGCCTCAACATAGACAGCACGGACGGGCTGATCGCAGATCCGAAATTTCCCACGTGGTCCCACAGGGAGATCTCGTTCAGCAGAAAGGACCAGTGGGCCGCTATCCCAGAGCCGGGTCGTTTCCCACTGATTCTTGACCCCTGCATCAACAGCATCAGATTCGAGCGCGTGCTCGTGGACGGGGGAAGCTCCATCGACATCCTCTTCCGCAACAGCCTGCCCGCCCTCAAGATATCACCGGCACAACTAAAACCTTATGACGCCCAATTCTGGGGGGTTTTGCCAGGTCAAAGTTCAGTGCCCCTCGGACAGATAACATTGCCTGTCCAATTCGGCACACCCGACCACTTCCGGACGGAGTTCATCAACTTCGTAGTCGCGGATTTCGACGGGACCTATCACGCCATACTGGGCCGCCCATCGCTGAAAAAGTTCATGGCAGTCCCGCACTACTCATACCTGGTCCTTAAGATGCCCACGGAGAAGGGCGTCCTAACCGTCAGAGGCAACGTCTACACTGCGTACACCTGCGAAGAAGAAAGCTTCAAGATCACCGAGGCAATCGACCTCTCAATCCGCATGGCGGAAACAGCAAACCAAGCCGCACAGCTACCTCCCGACCAGCTCCAATTACCCGAACAGGCAACAGCCAGGAAGAACTCAAAATCCAAGGAGTACAAAGAAGTGCAGCTGGTCGAAGGCAACCCCGAGAAAACAGCCCTCATCGGGGCCAACCTGGATCCAAAATAGGAAGACGCGCTCGTCAGGTTTCTAAGGGACAACGTGAGCGTTTTCGCATGGAAACCCGCAGACATGCCCGGTGTCCCACGAAACCTGATCGAGCACTCCTTAAATGTCTCGAAGACCGCAAGACCAATCAAGCAAAAACTGCGACGGTTCGCTCGTGACAAAAAGGAGGCTATTAGGGCAGAAATAACACGGCTTCTAGCAGCCGGATTCATAAAAGAAGTGTATCACCCCGATTGGCTCGCCAATCCGGTTCTTGTACGCAAAAAGAATAATGAATGGAGAATGTGCGTTGATTACACTGATCTTAACAAACACTGTCCTAAAGATCCTTTTGGTCTCCCTCGCATTGACGAGGTGGTCGACTCAACGGCCGGATGCGAACTCCTCTCCTTTCTAGACTGCTACTCTGGTTATCACCAGATCTCGCTAAAGGAAGAGGATCAGATCAAAACATCCTTCATCACACCCTTCGGCGCATACTGCTACACGACCATGTCTTTCGGACTCAAAAACGCTGGGGCCACTTATCAAAGGGCCATCCAGCAATGCCTCCACGACGAGATTCGCGATGACCTCGTCGAGGCCTATGTGGACGACGTGGTCGTAAAAACAAGGGACGCGAGCACCCTAATCGACAACTTAGACCGAACCTTCAAGGCACTCAATAGGTACAAGTGGAAGCTCAACCCCAAGAAATGCATTTTCGGCGTTCCTTCCGGTCTACTGCTCGGCAACGTCGTCAGTCGCGATGGCATACGACCAAACCCTTCAAAAGTCAAAGCCGTACTCGACATGCGACCACCGAAGAACGTCAAGGACATTCAGAAGCTAACCGGATGCATGGCCGCCCTCAGTCGTTTCATCTCAAGGCTGGGAGAAAAAGGCCTCCCTTTCTTCAAACTATTGAAAGCGTCAGAAAAATTTTCTTGGACAGAGGAAGCCGACGCTGCGTTCACTCAGCTTAAGACCTTCCTCACTTCACCACCTGTCCTCACAGCGCCTCAACCCAATGAAGACCTACTTCTTTACATTGCTGCAACCGACAGGGTTGTTTCCACGGCAATAGTGGTCGAGCGAGATGAACCAGGTCACGCCTACAAGGTCCAGAGACCCGTTTACTTCATAAGTGAAGTCCTAAACGAGTCCAAGGCCAGGTATCCACAAATACAGAAGCTCATATACGCCATTCTGATAACATCAAGAAAGCTGAAGCACTACTTCGACGGCCATCGAGTCCTGGCGACAACTAGTTTCCCTCTCGGGGACATCCTGCGCAATAAAGACGCCAATGGCAGAATCGTGAAATGGGCGATGGAATTGTGCCCATTTTCGCTGGAGTTCCAGAGCCGAACTACGGTCAAGTCTCAGGCCCTGGTCGATTTCATTGCTGAATGGACGGATCTCAATGAGCCTCCCGTTCCCGATGTCTCAGACCACTGGTCAATGTTCTTTGATGGGTCCTTGAACATCAATGATGCCGGCGCTGGGATACTGTTCGTATCACCCAACAAGGACAAGCTGCGTTACGTCCTTCGGATCCTTTTTCCGGCGTCAAACAACGTCGCCGAATACGAAGCATGCTTGCATGGCATAAGACTAGCCGTTGAACTGGGGGTCAAGCGCCTCTATGTCTATGGCGACTCCGCTTTGGTCATCAACCAGCTCAACAAGGAGTGGGACGCAACCCACGAGAAGATGGATCTCTACTGCAAAGAAATTCGCAAATGGGAAACCAACTTCTATGGCATAGAATACATCCACGTGGTCCGGGATAAGAACCAAGCAGCAGATGCGTTGTCAAAGTTAGGCTCATCTCGGGCCCAAATCCCGCGGGGTATTTTCGTCCAGGACATCCATGAGCCGAGCGTAGGCTCCTCCCTGGTCGACAAGCAACCCACCGAGGCAATGCTCATAGACGACGCCACTCCGACAACCGGTGGGCGAGACTGGCGTACCCCGTTCATCAAATACATATCAGACGGGACAGGTTTTCAGGACAAAACAGAGAACGAGCACCTCATCCGACGATCAAAGAACTACATCCTGGTCGACGGAAAACTCATGCGGAAAAACGCAAGCTCTGAAGTACTGCTCAAGTGCATACCCCAAGATGATGGTATCAAGCTCTTAGAGGACATACATGCTGGATCCTGCGGCAATCACGCCGCATCTAGAACGTTGGTCGGAAAGGCTTTCCGAGCAGGTTTTTATTGGCCAACCGCGGTCGGCGACGCAGAAAAACTGGTTCGACATTGCGAAGGATGTCAGTTTTTCGCTAAGAGGACCCACGTACCTGCCCATGAAATTCAAACCATCCCGTCGTCTTGGCCCTTTGCTTGCTGGGGGCTTGACATGATCGGACCATTTAAACCAGCCCCGGGCAATTTCAAGTTTGTCTTCGTGTTAATCGACAAGTTCTCCAAGTGGATTGAATACATGCCCATGGTCAAGGCAACCTCCGAGAAGGCTGTGGAGTTCCTCAATCAAATCATACACAGATTCGGCATCCCGAACAGCATAATCACCGATCTGGGCACTCAGTTTACTGGCACCACTTTTTGGGATTCCTGCGATGACAGAGGCATAGTCATAAAATATGTGTCAGTGGCACATCCACGTGCCAACGGTCAAGTTGAACGCGCTAACGGAATGATCGTTGACGCCCTAAAGAAAAGGTTGTACACCGAAAACGACAGCGCACCCGGTCGATGGATGAAAGAATTGCCGGCAGTGGTCTGGGGCCTCCGAACTCAGACCAGTCGAAACACAGGGGTGTCTCCCTACTTCATGGTGTACGGTGCAGAGGCGGTCCTGCCGTCCGACATACACTTCGGATCTCCTAGAATCGAACACTTCGACCAGGCGACCGCCGACAACGCCAGAGAACTCGAAATCAATTGCATGGAGGAAAAGCGTTTAGATTCTTATCTCCGAACAGCAAAATATCTCACGGCAGTCAGGCGATACTACAACAGGAACGTCAAAGACCGTTCCTTTGTGGTCGGCGATCTGGTACTTCGATGGAAAACAAGCCAGGAGGGAATGCACAAGCTATCCACTCCCTGGGAAGGACCTTTCGTGGTGACCGAGGTCACACGACCCACATCCTACAGATTGGCATACCCAGACGGAACACGAGTGCCTAACTCTTGGCACATCGACAAACTGCGACGTTTCTATCCATAAAGTTTTGATAATTTTCCTTTGTAAGTATCTTATAATTTTTGATAATGAAATTCTCTATTTTTTGCCTATACCTTGTCGCACACAGCACTCGGCAAAACTCCTGCAATGGATGCTCCTAGCGACTACCGAGACGAATACGGTGACACGTCACTCAGATATTCTTACAGCGCTCAAAACAACAGTCATGACAAAAAAGCAAACTTTATTACAAACTTTACACACAAAGTTTACAATAAATACCCTGACGGGCAGACACTAGTCTATTCCTACAGACTACTTTATTGGCCTAGCTGCTCGGGCTGATCACCCGCCTGGCCCTGCTGCCCGGACGAAGGGGTCGGGGCCACCGGCGCCTGGCTGGTCGAGACCGTAGGCGTCGACCGCCCATCTCCCGCAACGGACGCGCCCGACAACTCCCTGGCCGACCTATCTGAACTCGGCTGGTCTGGAGGAGTGGCCGTTCCGCACAGATTGATGTCGCCGATCACCGTCGACGACAAGTCCAGCAGACTACCCCGAAGTTCGTCCGCTTCCTGAGGGCCGACTTCCTTCGGGTACCCCTTTTCCAGCCTGCTCAAGTCGACCAGGGGGTAGTGGGCGCGCACCATGCTGAGGACGTGCACGCCGGCAAACTCCCCAGCGTCCTTCACAAACTGCTGGAGCCAGTCCCACGCCCGTTGCGCCTTCTCGACCGGGGTCAACTGCGGCGCGCGGGGCTGGCTCTCCGGGAGCTCGGGACTGATCAGGTCTAGGACCGGGGACACTCCTTTCCAGATCCTGCAACAGTTGACCTTCCAGGAGTCCCGGTCCTTGATCAGATCATCCAGGTGCTTCTTGGCGTTCACCTTGAGCACTGCAAACGAAACAAGGCGTTATTTTCGGCATACTAAACAAACAAAGGGGCGACAAGTAGCAGCTAACAAGGCGGCACCCATTACCAGATAATTCCCGGTCCTTTCGTCCCAATTCCTCTCCTGCTCGCCGCCCGGACTCCAGCGCACCGGCGAGCTGTTGGCTGAGCTGCTCCTTCTCTTGTCGGAGGCGCGCCACCTCCTCCTCCAAGTCTGTGTGAACCATAAACTGGTTAGTAAAGCAAACTACACAAGTACGCAAAGCTGCTCGGAGCGTGTGACTAACCTTCTCGCTGCCGGTACTGGTCGGCCAAGCGACGAGTGAGGTCGAGACGACGCTCCTCCTGGACACTCATCTCGGCCACCTTCTCCCCGACCTCCGAACGCAGCCGGTCTACCTCCGCGGCAAGGGCCTTGTTCTCGGCCATGACGCCTTCTATCTGGTCAAAGCACCGTTTCCGGTACTTTGCCGTTTTCATTGCGCCCTACAAAGCGAGCATATAACGACCATGCAAGACAAGGCATAGAATGTACAGCAGTACAAAAAGTCGCTTACCTTGACTTCGTCGACGAGGCGTTTGGCCGCGCGCTCCACCCTGGCAGCCTCTTCGGTCTCGGCGAGCTCCTCATGACCGATAAAGTGATCCCCGCGTTGGCGCCACACATACACGTGTTGGCGGCCATCACGGGGACGACCCTCAATCTCTTCCACCTCATCATCAGAGGCCGCCCGGGTTTCCTCCTCCTGTGCTGCGTCACCCTCGGTGGTGGTCCCAGGTATTACTGGTCCTCGGACCAGACCTGGGGAGCCCGCAGCCGAAGAGGCTCCTGCTCGGGGCGGCGTGGGGACTTCACTCCCCCCGGCTGGAGGAGCGGTCGGAGATCTTCCCTCCTCTGGGGAGCAAGTTGGGGGAGCCTCTCCAGCCCTGGTCGGGCTGCCTGTCGTAGTCGGTGCCGCGGTCGGGAGCCCCTCGGTGCTCCCAGGCGCGACTGCAGCTGTTGGCTGCTCTGTGGTCTGGGGGGCCGTATCCTCAGCAGCGTGGACTGGCTCGCCCGTCCCCTGGCTGGCAGCCTGGCCGGGGTCGACATCTGACGCCGCACTACAGGAACAAAAGTGTAATTTCAAAAAAAAAAATAAAAAAAAATAATAAAAAATCAAAGAGGAGTCCAAAATACGTAAGTCGAACACTTACAGGTCTGATCGGCGGTGGGTGGCGGTGAACCTCCTCCTCGCCCGGCCGGTCGGCACCTGCGCCCCCATCTCGACAACTTGCGGTGCAGGGGCGTCGCTGGCCACTCGATCAGTAGCGGCCGGCGCATTATCTGGGCGGCCCCGGGGCCGTCGGACCAACGACAGCGCAACCTCCTCGTCGTCGTCGTCGTCAACGATCCGGACGAGCCGACGACGCTTCGGTGCTTGGCTGCTCTCCGCCGGTAGATCTGCCGGCAGCTCCGGTGTCGGCAAAGGATCTGCCGGCAATGGCCTCTTCCCCGCTACCCTCTCCTCGGAGGTCGGGACGGGGCGGGCTTGGTCCTCTTCACTGCTGGTGTAATGAGTACACCGAGCAGCGTCCTCCTCTGGCGGGTCTTCTCCCGCAGGATTTTCCATCCCCGGTGCCAGTGATACATACACTGTGCACCGGTCGACATCGCCGATCTGCAAAAGCAACAGAGATGAGTCAGCTGCCGACGATATACGAATGCTAAAACAAAATAATCTGCTACATACCTTTGGTGCTGGTCGTCCTAACTTGAAGGCTTGCACCCGATCACTGCCACGGATGAAGCCTCCGTCCGCGAAGTTAAACAGCTCGTTCAACAGCTGTTGTACCTCCGCTTTCTCCAAGATCTCTGGCCGCATCCTGGTCGGGTCCATGCTTCCGGCATACTCGTACGCCGAGTGCACCCTCTTCTGGCAGGGCATCACCCGACGACAAATGAAGTTGCCGACCACGCCAAGCCCGTCCAGGCGCGACCAGTCGATCAGCTTCATGAGATCCGCCACTGGACCGTCGAACTCCGGGCGGTCGGTCCAGCTCATCCTCTTCTCAGGAATGTATCCCACGTCGCAGAATGTGGAGCTGCCCGGTTCCTCCCTGATGTAGAACCACTTCCTGTACCATTCGGTCAAGGAAGTGTTCCATGGACAGTGCAGGTAGCGATTCTTCATTCCATCACGAAGGTTGAGGTATACTCCACCTGCAACCTTGGAGCCTCCAACTGCTCCCTTCTTCCTCAAGCAGAAAAGATACCGAAAAAGATCGAAGTGCGGCTCTATGCCAACATAGGCTTCGCACAGGTGGATGAAAGTGGAAATGAGGAGAATTGAGTTCGGGTGCAGATTGCAAATCCCGATCTCATAGTACAAAAGAAGACCTTGAAGAAAAGGATGAACAGGAACACCAAAGCCTCTCTTAATGAAATCTTCAAATACGACGATCTCACCGGCGCGAGGGTCGGGGTAGCTCTCCCCCTCCGGTGCCCTCCAGCCGCCGAGCTCCGGGCCGTGCAGAAGCCCCATATCGACAAGGTCACCAAGAGATTTCGTGGTGCTGCGAGACTTCTTCCACTCCTTGGCCATCAGTTCGGCCCTCTTCCTGGAGTCGCTCTTCGCCATTAGAGGTGCGAGTGTGGGCTTGAGTTAGGAAGATGCAGGCGATTGAGGGAGATGAGAGCGGAAGGTTTGAAGGCAATGGCAGGGTAAGCAGTACAGGCGGAACTATCAGGCTCTTATAGCCCGCAACTCCACCTCTCCCACTTCCCGTATTCTCGGGAAGTGGGCGGGCCATGCGGCGGATGCGGCGTTTCGGTTTACAATGATTATAAACAATTAATGCGGAGGATTTTTCGTACCAATTGATGGTTTCCTTTTCTCAAACCATGCAAAGGGCGGCTGCACAGTTGCCAGGCGCAACTTTTCATGCATCCGTCTGATACCCCGTCAGGAGGCCTCGTCACGTCAACTTTAACCGGAAAGATTTTTTCAAAAAAAAAACAAGAAGACACATACGCCAGAGAGTCAACAATCCGGGGACTGCACCGACCACCGGGCATTCGACGCTCGGGGACTGGTCGCCCAGTCTATCAGCTCGGAACTTCAAGGACTGCGCCGACCACCGAGCACTCGACGTTCGGGGACTGGTTGTCCAGTCTATCAGCCGGAAGCTTTAAAGGACTGCGCCGACCACCGAGCACTCGACGCTCGGGGACTGGTCGCCCAGTCTATCAGCCGGAAGCTTTAAAGGACTGCACCGACCACCGAGCACTCGACGCTCGGGGACTGGTCGCCCAGTCTATCAGCCAGAAGCTATAAAGGACTGCACCGACCACCGAGCACTCGACGCTCGGGGACTGGTCGCCCAGTCTATCAGCCAGAAGCTATAAAGAACTGCACCGACCACCGAGCACTCGATGCTCGGGGACTGGTCGTACAGTACAGCAACACAGAATTCTAAAAAGCACTTGGTGCTTGGTGACTGGTCGATTGATCTATTCAATTGCAGTCAGACTGGTAAATTCAACTTTTTAGACCTTGCTACAAGGCTCATACTTCGCCTTCCAGCAAGCTCGGGGACTACATCGGTACGATGCATCTGGCGATGCATCTCAGTTACAGAATTTCTTTGAGGACTTTTGTTTTGACCCTGGCACCACGTGCCTGCGTCACCTACTACCAGGCTCGGGGACTAAGTGGGCACACTTCACCTTGCGGTGAATTTGCTTGCTTTTTTGATGTTTATACCTTTCAAAAAAAGTAAAGTGGGCACACTTCACCAGGAAAGAAATCTTTTTTAATTTAGAGCACCATGCATTCTTCGAACAACCTGCTTCTTCGATGTCAATGTTGACCAACTGTCTTTTGAGTTGGTCAAAATACCGTTGCAACTGTTCGGGCAACTTTCCTGAAGACGTCAAGCCTCACTGATCGAAGAAGCTCAAGACGGCGTGTTACATCATAATATATGGTGCTCGGGGACTAGCTGTGGGGGTATAAACCCCTATACCCTTACGACTGGACTTGGGTCAGGAGGCTTGGCCCATTACGAGACAAGTTCAAAGCTTGATCCGACAACCTGGAGTTCCGCGCAAGGAAACAAGATGTGGAGATCAAGCAGGATTTCTGGTCGGTTAGAATAGGAATTGATATCGAATTATCCATGGCAATTGTAACCGACTAGGATTAGTTTCCAGATCTGTAACCCTGCCCTCCAGACTATATAAGGAGGGGCAAGGGACCCCCCTAGGACAGATCATATTCTCTCAACACAAATCAATACAACCAGACGCAGGACGTAGGTATTACGCCAACTCGGCGGCCGAACCTGGATAAAAAGCTTGTCCGTGTCTTGCGTCACCATCGAGTTCGTAGTTTGCGCACTGTCTACCGACAAACTACTACCGTGGGTATACCCCAAGGTAGACTGCCGACTAGCTTTCATCGACAGTATGTATCCCCTCAAAAGAGCAAAAGTAGAATTAGACTTTCACCATTGTTATTACCATCATCACCATACACCATTCATTCGCCACACATGCACATCTTGATTTGGCTTATTGATTTGTTTCTCTGGATCCATGGTTTGACTATGCAATAAATGTCTTGTATGTATTAGCTGTCTTCCACCTATGAGCTCCAGATATCAAGCCTTATTAGAGTAGGGTGAGAGAGAAGGCAATGTCACTATGCCTTATACCATAAATACCACATATCTTGAGAGAAGGCATATACCATCAATGCCTTGGTAAGGATCTAGAAATACCACAAAAGAGAGATATGAGAGAGTCATACAAGGAATCTCTGAGTTTTATTTGAAAATCTGCAAAAAAAAAACCCAGAGCTATAGCTGATCAAGAATAAGAGACATGGCACTTGGCTAGACTGTTCTATCTTTTAACCTCTTAAGACAGAAGTGACGGTTACAAGTCCCATGGTGAAAGGTAAAGTAAGTAAGTTTTAGTTCTTGACAGTTTACTCTAACTCAGAGATGAGATCTTAATTAAAAGCATGTGTAACCGTCAAATCTTTAAGATATTGCAACAACTTATGATCCACTGTTGAGTCTATCCTTGCTCAGGGACGAGCAAGAGGTAAGCTTGGGGGAGTTTGTTGACGGTCCTTAAGTATCAAATTTAATTATCAAATAAACAAAGAAAAGGATCTAAATAAAATCAACATCTAGACTTAGGGTTTTATCTGACAGAATTCCACGAGTTTTAGTGTTTGTCTATTTCTGAAGGGGGTTATCAGGAAATAAGGAAGAAAGGTCCACATGTCAGGATTACATAGAGATATCAACGCACCACGCAATTTTCTACCATCTAGAAGACTCCAGAAGCCACGAGACCGAAGCGGAGGCGAAACGGGGCCAGGACCTGGGCGCCCGCCCAGCTGCCTTGGGCGCCCGCCCACCTACCGAGCCCAATCAGGACTCTTTCTCTCGGGAGATCTCCACCGACCTATTGGATCCAGAATAACATAGTACTACATCGCCTACCGACCCAAAAACGCATACAAGGGGAGGACTATATAAGGAGACCCCCCAGGCCTCTTCTCTAATTAATATTTCTTTTTAGGCTTAGCAACCAATGTAAGGTAGAAATAGATCTTCTAGTTTCTACTAGATTGAGAGAGATAGAGTGGAGGTGTTGATTGGAGGAAGCCTGGCCTGTCGGTGTCTACTCCAAGCTTGTACCCTCCTAGGATTCTTCAGTATTTCGACTTCTAAATTCTAGTAAGTTCTTGTTTTATTGTTCTTATGGTTTATTAGTTTACTTTAATCTCTTCGCGTAGAGTTTAGAGTAACAATTGCTGGCGTAAACGTGGTGTTTAGGCTGGGGTACTCATAGATATTCCCTGACTAGCTGGACCGTGGTAGTAGTGAGGAACGTGACAATTCCGAGTTACCTTTGTAGATCACATCTAGTTAGCAGGAAGGATAGGGTTTATAGGTGCGGGTCGAACATCCTTTGTGTTGTCTAGATTCCGTTAGCCTTCCCATTAGAACAGTAGATCATCCTTACCAAGGTTAGAAGGAGACTACGGTTGCAGTCTTCTCTATTTATCACTCACATCGAAAGACATTCTCTGTGCCTAAAAGGATAGTAGCAATAGATTTGGTTAGTCAGATGCACCCTTTCTCCCAGTGGTAAAAATATAAATACGATAACTCTAGATAACCTCCCGGGTGAAATGCTCACCGATATCCGTGCGCTTGCGGATCATTTCCTTATTGCGTTACCAAATATCAACACCTCCTGATCCTAGGGAGAGTACTAGACGATTCCTTCTTCTTGGCCTTTCCACCCATCTTGCTACCAGCAAGCCTTGCCTATCACCACTAGGGGCTTTTCTCTTAAGTCCTATGTTGCTAGTGGACGAACGGGCAGTAGCGGGTATGTTGACGGCGCTATTGGTGGGCACTTTGTGGTTTGCTGGTAACAACATTAATGGCTTTCTCTTCTCAACATGGACCTCCTTGCTACAACTCTCTTGGTAAGGTGCTATGTCTAGATTGGCTATGGTCTTGGGATCATTGATCAGCGAGAGGGCATAGCTAGACATGGTCACTACTGAAGAATGGGAGAGCTTAGCAATCTTTACAAGAGGGAGATGAGAAATGGTTGGTGTGAGAAGAGAAGAGGCCTATGGAGGAGTTTATAGGTGCTAACGCAGTCTCTGATCTGGAAACAACTTGATCGTAACCATGGACGCGATCCTAATCAGTGCAGAAGAGGAAGGGAAAAAGATTGGGGCTAATTCGCGGACCTGGGGGTGCGCCCGCACTAGAAATGCTTGTTGGCATTTCTTAGCGTCACTACTAAAGAATCGGAGAGCTTTGCAATCTTCACAAGACAAAGATGAGAAATGGTTGGTGTGAGAAGAGAAGAGGCCTGTCGAGGGTATCAGTTTGGGGTACCCTCACCGATGTACATAACCAGATTACCCATACACAGGTCGAGGCCTTCAACTCGACGCACTGGTCATACACGTGCGCGGTCATCGACGACCGCAGCCTCGAAGATGGAGATGGCGTCGAGCGAATCGTTCAGGGGTCGAGCGCTAGCTACCGTCGAATACGGAAACGGGCTCGCACGAACCAGGAGGCGTCGAGCGCAAGGACGCCGCCCGCCGCCTGACGCGCGCACGAGAGCCAGGGCATTTAATGCGCCTGACGCTTCCCCACCTAACACACTGGTCACGGGAAGCGTGATTGGGAACAGGCACCCGTCCCGTCGTTCTTTTTGCAGCCTTCCCCACCAAACAACCCAGG